>NC_137891.1:83549648-83682714 GCF_963455335.1 Martes martes
CCAGACTTTGTGCTTATGAACTAGCTTTAGTTGTCTGTGAAACTGATCATGTACTTTGGTTATGAATTTTTTACGATCTTGTCCCCCAATCAAGCTTATTTATTTGCTTATAAAAAAGATTTATTTATTTATTTTATAGAGAAAGAGAGTACAAGAGAGAGCACATGAATGGGGGTAGAGGGAGAGAATCCCCAAGCAGACTCTCCGCTGAACGCAGAACACGACATAGAGCTCCATCTGTGATATTATGACTCCAGCTGAGATCAGGAGTGAGACGCTCACACCACTGAGCCACCCAGGTGCCCCTAAAGGATATTTATTTTTTAATTATTCATACACTGATGAAGCAAGGCACTAATTTTGGGCAAGGTTTATAGACTATCAACACAATGAAACGGAATACAGAGCAAAGAAATGAATCTTATGATATAAAGGAATATAGTATGTGATTAAAAAGAACATTTAAAATCATGCGGGTAAGGATTATTCAGAAAGTGATGCTGATAAAACTATTTGGAAAAAAATATGAAAATTGATTTCTACCTCATTTTATACACCAAAATACAATGTAGATGTATTCAAGTTAATTACAAATAATAAGACCATAAAGTTACTACTAGAGAAATAAGCATTTTGTTGATTTCATGGTTTCAAGATATCCTTACTGTGCAGTAGTAATTTCACAACCTTTTCTTTTCTAGTTACTTAATGTCTACATATTGTAGCCTTAGATTAAAAGCTCAGTTTTTCCAGGAAAACTAAAAATCAGTGGAAGTGAAGATAATCATTTTAGATACTTAATGAATCTAACACAAATATAGCAAAAGACTACAGTGTAGCAAAATCAGCTAATTAGAGGAGAACCCACTCTCTTTCCCTCACAAAGCAGTGGCTTTGTGGGACCTGTGGTCACAGATGTGCACATCACATCAAGAAACCAGTGTTTGTGGGCAAGGGGAGGACTAGAATTAGAGAAAGCTTGATGAGGAACTCTTTGCATCTTTGCTCCACACTCCCATTTTGTAGGTAACAGAAAGTAATTGTTTACTAAGGGTATTTCAGAATTTTAAAGTATATAATGTGCTCAACATCACTATTCACTAGGGAAATGCATATCAAAACCATGGTGACCCACCACTTCACATCCATTAGAATGACTATTAAAAAAAGTAAAGAAAAATAACAAGTGTTGGTGAGGATGTTGAGAAATTGGAACCCTTGTGCACTGCCAAAGGTAGACTTCAGAAATAAAGAGCATCATGGCTTCTTGAAAAGCAGTCACATGCCAGAAACTTGGTGTGCTGTTTGTAAGTTGTATGCATGCATATAAGGACATAATTTGCAATATATATTTGTATTTATTAAATTTTCCTTTAAAGCAGTCTTGAATATCTTTGTAATATGTATATTTATATTTCCCTCATCTCCTTCATTAGATTGTTTTCTTAGCACTGCCTACTCAAATTTCTTTCAATCATCAACTTTCTCAGCTTTGGAATGATATCAAAAGAAAAAGATCCCACAGAATTTAGCATAGATTTGAATATCCTCTTCCTTTATGCCTCACTGTACTTTTAGATTTTATCACAGCAACTGTAAAGGAATACTATACATATTTATGGACACATAATCCCCCTCTGGTCTGCCAGCAGCCCTCCCCCTCAAACAGGGAACAAGGAGCACATCATCTTCAAGTCCTCAGTACCTAGTCTGTCCTGACATAGAACAAGTTACTGAGTATTTGTGCAACGGATTGGTGAACACATCTGGCATATATCAAGTTTATGAGACCAGGCATCACTATAGAAGGTGAATTTTTGTTATGGAAAGTCCCTCTTCCCCATATCTAACAGTCATTTCCATATCAAATTTATGAAAAAGAAATTTCAACTGGTAATTTCAGATTTGGAGAATTAAACAAATGTAAAATATCCAGGACAAAGCCAGGCACATCAAAGGCAACAAATCCTAGTTTTTCTCTTAAATCCTGCCAAATAATATTTTTACTTTTCAGTTAATTTTTGCTATTAGATTCAGGGTCTTCCAATCAGACTTTTATAAAAATATATGGTATATTCAAAATATATGCAATACTATAAGCCTTCTTCTGGATAAATCTCTTAGCTGCAAGCATCACTGTGACTGACATATTATAGACCCTGCAATTAGTCACCATCCCAACTTGTTGTGCCACAGGGTTCACCAGTGGGGCAAGAGGCAGAAGAGAACAACAGTAGGTGACTATAGCAAAATAACCTGTTTTTCAAATTCTAATAACAGACTGTAGAAAAACACATATTTAGACACACACCTAACCCTAGAACTTTTAGTCATTTTAAAAGCTATTAGTGTGGCTCTTGTCCCAAGCAACAGTCTCTCTTCCATCCCCACCCCTATGTCTAAAAATAAAATAGTACATTACAGAGGCATATTTTGCTTGCTTTGGCCAAGAGCTCAGAAAACCCCCTCAAGCCCTACTGTAGCTGGATCAGTCCATTGTATACTATGAGTCAGCACTTCTCCACAATTCTGGAAATTCCTCACCAGCAACATGACCTACAACAGGAAGCCAACTTTCCATTTCAATGTATAACAGGAAGTATTCAAACACATTTCACCTAAACTGAAGAACTGTTGTCAATATAACTGCTGTTACAAATAAAAATAGTTAAAAATCTACAGAAGCAGAAATCTGCTTCTTAAATCCATTTAAGAAATACTCCAACTGAAAGTACACAGACACAAATTTTGATTTGCTAAACCAGTAAAATGAATTTAAACAAAGGTACTTCAGTGGCCAGAAGACAGGAAAATACAAATTAGGTTTAAAATTTAACTCAATTACTGTCCAATTTTCTGTTGCACACATTATTGCAGAGTTGCACGACTCTGGCAAAACCTATGTTTATCATATTAAGAGTCTGCCAAGTTTTGTTTTGAATATCTGGCTTGGGCAGTAGTCTGATATACAGAAATACTAATAGAAATGTAAATATTTTGAGAAAAAAACCTCTACTGCAAATACTTTAACAGATATACCTCTTCCCTCAATTAATGGCTTGAAGTTATTTGATCAGCATGAAATACATTAACAGGTTCCAGAGATTTTATGTCTCAGAAGTGACTTTTTAGAAAATTAACAGACCCTAAAACAGCCTGTACATGAAACTCATGCACAAGGGTGACTTTTCCTTGCTTTGCCCTATGAAAACTGTTTTCATAGTTAAAATGTCAGCTACAAGAAGTTGTTTTTCCATAATTCTTGAAGAGAGTTTCAAAATTTAAGTTCAGTAAAAAGCCAAACAGCTCAGCTATTACAGTCATTAATAAATGTATTTAACATTTGTGCAGCATCAGAATGCAAGACATCTGGTTCTAATTTCAATTTTGGCTCAGAATAAAAGTGCCTCCCCCACGATAGTTTGATTATAAACTGTTCTTTTCCTCTTCTTTTTTACCGCTTTGGAAGCTGTTGTCCTTCATTCTTGCTGGAAGCCACCTGACCACTGCCAGGAAGAGGAATGCAAAACATTCCCAGGAGCGGCTGTGACGTAAGCACCACATTCCACCTCTCCGTGGTCAGGGCTGTCGGGAAACTCCAGCCTCCAGCAAAATCCCTCAAATGAGATAACAGCTGAGGCCTGCACTAAATCATACTAAAAACTCCCATCTTCTGCTTTAAAGATGGATAGTTAAAGAGAATGAGAATGACAGACACAAAGGGAGGGTGGGAGGGAAAGCGAACAGAGTTGGCTTTGTAAGGCACATTTACCGTTAACTTCAAAACTATCTGTTTATTTGTTTCTAGGGGGGAAAACAAGGAAAAAATGATTTAACAACAATGGCAGTAGACCAATCACCTTAGGATTAGTGTGTAGGCAGGGTAAGATGAACAACAAAACAGACTGGGCTTCAACCTGCAGACCTTTCCCAAGTCACCCCAACAACTGGTTTCCAAAGCCCCTTACAGAAGAGAGAAGTTTTATTGAAGGATGCTTTAGACATGTTAGGAAAGTAGTAGATGCATTTTCTCTAAAGAGAAATATTCTAAGATAGAAACTTACAGGTTTAAATATTAAAGAAAATGCTAGCATAAACATAATCCTCTTACATACAATATTCATTTGTAACTTTCTAAATTCTGTCAACAAGAATATTTTAACATAGTTAACAAATATACTACACATGATATTTTGTACTCTGTTTTTTGCACATATTCTATCATATATTATCCCATGCTATATTATGATCTTCTTTATTCTTTACTTTATGAAACTCTAAAACTATTAAAATGCTTCTTGGGGAGGAGAGGGGACCTATTACAAAAAAATATTTTAGACACATAATTTTCTCTTGTTGCTGCTAAATGATGTCCTTGGAATAAATTTGCAGGCATGGATAACTAAATTATGAAATTTCTTATGGCATTAGCTACATGCTGCTATATTGATTTCCAAAGGAACTATACTCAATTAAAAGACAATTGTAAGCTTCCTGTATCCATTGTACTGTAACTTGGTCAGCACTTGTATGTATACGCACAAATAATTGCACATGTAGTTGACATATAATAACTTGCCAAAGATACATTAATCTGTATTTTTCTGATTAATAATTAGACTGAAGAGTCCTTCATGAGTTAAGTTCTGGGAAATTTCTGTGGTTAGAATTTTTAGGAAAAAAATAGTACAACTGTAGGTATTATCAAAAAACATATTTTACCAATACATCAAAATGCTTAAATAAAGAAACACTGAATTTGGGACCTGAATAAACCAGCTAGATATAGGCACAAGTTATTCAAGTATAGATGAAAAGATAGTCTTATTATATCTCTTTTATGGAACAGATAAGGTAGTAGGATGACATGCTATAGACTTGTTGAACAATGCTACATGTTAGAATTAAATTGGTGTGGCAAACATAAGAGTCTTGACCTGGTAGGCATAATAGTCTCTCCCCTAGATAGCAAAGGAAAAGCCCAGAAAACAACAAAGAATTTCTAGGCTGGGCCTGCAGTAATATTTGAAGAATTTGTTATTATTTTTATAGTCACAAAATGGGAAGTCTTCCTAGAGACTGTATGGAAATGTTTATAAACACTTAAGTATTTATTGCAACCTACAACTTAGGCACTGTTTTGTATTAGTGTCTTTTTTTTTAAAAATGTAGTTTTCAATAATGTTCTGGTTTGTCTTTAGAAATTATAATTGGAATATTACAATGTGCTAATCACAGATGAGAATATTTAATCCAGGTTGCTTTGATAAAGAAACTGCTGACCCCAATTATTCAGGATGGACTGCATACCAATGACTGCATTTGTTGCTCATTAGTGGAATGATGCAAAAGAACTGTTAGACCAGTTGGCCAACAATGTGTTTCCCTTTGGCATGTCACTGTAACAGGGAGGGAGGGAAGAAGGGTGAGATCCTCCCTCCAGCGTTGATGAAAAAAACATAACATCTGTCCTCATGGTTTCAGCACTGAAAGTCAGAGTTAATTCTTGATATTTTGAAAGTATCTACACATTGACATTATAGTCAATTTGAAAAAGAAAACAGAACCCACCTTGTTTATTCATTGACTCTCCTTTGGGTACATCTCAATCATTTGGCTATACAAATTTATGCCTCTTTCAGCAAAGAAGCACTGTATGTAATTAGGACAATTCACTGTGTTAACATAATGAACAGGCTCTCCAAATGAAGACTTTGCCTTACATAATTTCTTTGCTAGCCTGTCTTTGGGAATAATGCCTGAAAACCAGGTGTCCAATCACCAGATTGTAAGAAAAGATATTCCAAGGCCCCAAGAATGCTCTATTTAAATATAATGTCTATTTTTACTAAACCCTTTACACTTGCAGAACAACTGACCCTAGCATCCTTTATCAAAAGGTGAAGCATTTAAAAGCTGTAATGAAGCTAAACAAAAAACTGTAAAAAGCGTTTTATAACAGAATATATATTCTGTATAAATGCACACAGATGTTCTACAGAACATACCACATGGTCAGTGAAATTAAAAAGATTGAAATTATATAAAATATCTTCTTTGACTACAATGGAATAAAATCAGAAATAAACAGTACAAGGAAATTTGGGAAATTCACAAATACATGGAAATTAAACAATGCACTCCTAAATAACTAATAGGTCAATGAAAAATCAAAATATTATAACTTATTTTGGAAGGAATAAAGTGGAAAATACAAGACAGCAAAATTTATTTATTTATTTATTTATTTATTTTTAAAGATTTTATTATTTATTTGACAGATCACAAGTAGGCATAGAGGCAGGCAGAGAGAGAAGGGAGGAAGCAGGCTCCCTGCTGAGCAGAGAGCCCGATGCAGGGCTCCATCCCAGGAGGCTGGGATCATGACCTGAGCCGAAGGCAGTGGCTTTAACCCACTGAGCCACCCAGGCGCCCAAGACAGCAAAATTTATGAGATGTAAGTAAAGCAGAGTTCAGAGGAATATTTATAGTTATTGATGCCTATATTAAAAAAGAAGAAAGACACAAATCAACCTCAGCTTCCATATTAAAAGTACAAAAGAGCAAAGTAAACCTAAGCAAGCAGAAAAAAATAATAAAGATTAGGCAGAAATAAGTGAAATAGAGATTAGGAAAACAAGAAACAAAATCAATAAACCAAAAGATGGTTTCTTGAAAAGATCAACAAAATTCACAAACCATTAGCTAGACTAACCAAGAAAAAATAAGAGAAGATTTAATTGGCAAAAATCAGTAGTCAAAGAAGAGAAGGAAGCACTACTAACCTTATAGAAATCAAAGGGATTATATAGTATACTTTAACGTAATAATATGAGACCCCAACAAATTGGATAAGTGAAATAAAATGCGTAAGTTCCTAGAAAGACAAAAATTACCAAAACAGGTAGAAACAGAACATCTTAATAGACCTATAACAAAGAAGAGATCAAGTTAATAATTTTAAAACTTCCCAAAATCAAAAGCCCAGGCTCAGATGTCTTCAGTGGTAAATTCTACATTTTTATTTTAAAATTTTTTAGAGATTTTATTTATTTATTTGACACAGCGCGCGCGCGAGAGAGAAAGAGAGAGAGCAAGTGCGTGAGCACAAACGGGGAACCAGCAAAAGGAAAGGAGAAAGCAGAGGCTCCACTGAGCAGGGAGTCCAGTGCAGGCCTTGATTCCAGGACTCTGGGTTCATGACCTGAGCCAAAGGCAGATGCTTAATGGACTGAGCCACCCAGGCACCCTCTCCCACATTTTTGAAGAAGAATTAACATCAACCCTTCACAGATTGCCAAGAAATATCACAGAAGGGACTAATTCCCAACTCATTGTACAAAGCCTGGAAACACCCATCACCTCAATGTGACCCTACAGAAATTCAGACTCAGCCATTTTATCAGAGTACAAAGCATTTTTCTAAACGTAACATTTAACCCTCTATTTCACCTCAAAATTTTATTTTTCCTTGAATGAACTAAGGTTAGAAATTTAAAATCTAGGGGCACCTGGATAGGCTCAGTTGTTTAAGTGTCCCACTATGATTTCAGTGCAGGTCATGAAGAATGGGGTGCCGGGTAGCTCAGTCAGTTAAGTCACTGCCTTTGGCTTGGGTCATGATCCCAGCGTCCTGGGATCGAGTCCCACAGGGCCCCTTGCTCGGCAGGGAGCTGCTTCTCTCTCCCCCTCTGCCTGCTGCCCTGCTTGCTTGTGTGCTTGCGCGTGCTCTCTCACTCTCTGACTAATAAATAAATAAATAAAATCTTAAAAAAAAAAAAAAAAAAGAATGGGCACATAAATTAACAAAAAATAAATGACCCTCATTTGTGGTCAACTGATTTTCATCAAAAGTGCCAAGAATAATCTTTTCTACTAATGGTGGGGAACAACTGGATATCCACAAGCAAAAGAATAAATGCAGACCTCTTTCTTATACCATCTACTAAAGTTATTGAAAAAGGGATCACAGATCCAAATATATGAGATAAACTATAAATCTTTTAAAAGAAAACATAGGGGTATATCTTCATAACTTTGGGCAATGATTTCTTAGATATAACACCAAACGTACAAGTGACAAAAGAAAATAGATAAATCGGATGTCAGTGAAATTAAGACTGTTTATGCTAAAGGACACTGTCAATAAAGCAAAAAGGCAACCCACAGAAGGGACAAAATATTTGCAGAACATAAACATAATGAAACTTAAATCCAGAAAATATATATAACTCTTAGAACTCAATAATTAAAAGATAAATAATCAAACTAAAATATAGACAAGGGATATGAATAGGCATTTCTCCAAAGAAGATATACAAATGGCAAAGAAGCACATGGAAAAGAGAAACTCGTACACTCATTCATTGCTAGTAAAGTAAAATATAAAATGTAAAATGGTGCAGCCACTTTGGAAAATGGTCTGGCAGATCCTCAACATGTTAAATCAGCATATGACCAGAATCAGCATATGACCCAGAAATTCTACTTCTAGGTATATACCAACAAGAAATGAAACTGAAAATTGATGTCCACATAAAAACTTGCATATGAATATTCATTAGCAGCATTATTTATAACACTCAAAAATGGAAACAGCCCAAATATCCATCAACAGATGAATGGATATATAAAATGTGTTATGTCCAAATAATGAAATACTATTTGGCCATAGAAAGGGATGGCATACTGATAGGTGCTACAATAAGGATGAACCTTGCTACTATGCTATATGAAAGAAGCCATTTACAAAGGACCAGATACTGAACGATTTCATTTATATGAAATTTTCATAGGCAAATCCAAAGGGACAGGACATAGATGATTGCTTGTCTAGTGCTAGGGGTTTGGGGTCAATGAAAAGTGAATGCCAATGCTCACTGCTAGGATGATGAAAATGTTCTAAATTGATTGTGGTGATAAGTATACAACTCTGAATAAATTTAAAAAAACTACTGATACTTTAAAATTAATTGTATGGTATGCTAATTATATCTTAATTTTTAAAAGCAGCTCTCATACAACTTGTATGGATTATGCCTTGTTTTACTGAAATGATTTTAGATGATGCCTATACCATCTAAGAGGACAGGGAAAGAAAGTGAGGTGAGAATCTCAATATGTCAAGTTCCAACTGATCAGGATATAAGAAAATTCTCATTTGGTGAGAGTCAGTTCAATTTCTTGACATGTGTAAATATGCATTTATAAGAATGCTTGTAGGTACCAGCAGCTCTAAAATGCATGGTGCTTGGTAGCAGTATTGCTACCATGCTATTTGATTTGATCAGATCTTTGCTCTAAGCAATACACATATAAAATAGCAAGATAAAATTCCAAGAAGTAACTTAAAAAATATTATCATCTGAAATACAACTAGGTTACAATAATCCTAAAGATTCATTCGGAGGGCTCTTTTCTCAACATGGAGAAAGTTATAGGAACTACCAATAGCTGCATGCAATTTCCCCCTCACCAGAGTGAAAACATAAATCATGGCCAGATCACATGAGTGAACATTAAAAGATGTAAAATTAAAAGATGTAAAAGATGCAAAATTTTTCATTAAAAGATGCAACATTTTTTTGAAGGTAGACTAAAAATACCAAAAGCATTTCACTACAATCCTAGAACTAGCAGGGTAAGCAAATTCCTTGTCAAGCAGAAGTCTAAGAAATCCATGGATTTGGCAAGTCCTGTATGCCTGTGTAAAGGGAGGAGGGTCTCAATCTCATATCCTAACAGCCACAGTAAGATCCCATACACAGTGGCATGCCACTTTAATAGAAACACTCGTGCTTTATAGCTCAGCAGGTTTATGCTCTCATTTGATCCTCATAAAAGCCCTCTGGAGGGGCGCCTGGGTGGCTCAGTGGGTTGAAGCCTCTGCCTTCGCCTCAGGTCATTATCCCAGGGTCCTGGGATCGAGCCCGCATCAGGCTCTCTGCTCAGCGGGGTGCCTGCTTCCTCCTCTCTCTGCCTGCCTCTCTGCCTACTTGTGATCTCTGTCTGTCAAATAAATGAATAAAATCTTAAAAAAAAAAAAAAAGCCCTCTGGAATCCAGTATTCTAAGCCCTTCAGTCTTGAATAATCAAATTAGATAGTCAATTCTGATCTGTAAATTCAGTCAACATAAAGAACAGTATAAAGAAATCTTTTACAGTTTTGTTATGATTAAAAAATATTTCTTTACACTAACATTTATGTATATATTCACTGATACACTACATTTAAAAAAATGCTACATATAATAAAATGTGGATTTCCTTCACAAGTTAACAAAATTAATTGTGGGGGCGGGGCACCTGGGTGGCTCAGTCAGTTAAGCGCTTAACTCTTGATTTTGGCTCAGGTTGTAACCTCAGGGTTGTGAGATCGAGCCCTGCATTAGGCTCCATGCTCAGTGCCCTCTCTCAGCCTTTCCCCCTCACATGCTCTTTCTCTGAGTAAATAAAATCTTAAAAATAAAATAAAATAAAGTAAAATAAAATAAATTGGGAAATTGTTCTTCAGGTCAATCGGTCTCATTTATTCTCCTGGATAGATCCTGTTTATAACTTCCTATATTTGGAAGAAGAGTTTCCACTACATCGTAAGTCTTTAAAAATGTAACTTAAAAATATAAGTATTTTCCTTAGCATGTATTAAATTAAAAAATAAGTATTTACATGGAATATAACTCTAGCAGGGAATTTTAACTAGGCCAAAAACTCTTCACCAATTGTCCAAACATCAAACAAAATATTTTATAATTCCAATAACAGGTTAGATTCTATTAAGCCTCTGGAAAACATCACCTTAAAAATATGGATATATATAAGTTTGTAGGTTTTTGTAAGTTTGTAAATTTGTCCAAATCTATAGGATGCACAACACCAAGAGTGAATCCTAATGTAAACTATGGCCTCTGAGTGATAAGGATACATCAATGTAGGTTATCAATTGTAATAAAGGGAGTACTCTGATTAGTGATGCTGATAATGACAGAAACTATATATGTGTGGGAGCAGAAGGTATATAGGAAATCTCTGCATCTTAGGCTGAATTTTGCTGTGAACCTACTAGAGATGCTCTAAAAAAATAAAGTCTATTTTTAAAAAATGGAGTTCTCACTAAAGGGCAGAATTTAAAAGACACCTTTAAAAAGTAAATTCAAATTCTTACTAAAAAAAATCTTTAAAAAAAAGGAAAACAGTAAAGAAGTATTTAATAATTTATCATTCGTTTTCTTTTCTCATAAGAGCCCTTTGGAGAGTTTTTCACCAAAAAACGGAACTGCGGAGGTGTATCAAAAAGTGTTATGTCCAGGGCATCCGGGTGGTTCAGCCAGTTAAGTGCCTGCCTTCAGGTCAGGTCATGATCCCAGTGTCCCGAGATCCAGCCCTGGGTCAGACTCCCTTCTCAGCAAGGAGTCTGCTTCTCCCTTTCCCTCTGCTTTTCCCCACTGTCCCTCCCCCCAGGCTTGTGCTCGCTCTCCCTCTCACTTGCTCCCTCTCTCTCTCTCAAATAAATACATAAAATCTTAAAAAAAAAAAAAAAGCGTCATGTCCAAAGTCAGAGCCATCTGAGTTTGTTAAAATAATAATACTAAAATAGTAATACATACATATATGTAAATAAGTAACTGATGAAAATAGCAAACAGTATCTAAAAATGAACCACGACACCTAAGCAGTTGGTATAAAAGCTCTAACACGTGCCCAGAATCTCATTCTCCTGATTCACCTGGTGCTACAGGTGGCAAATGGCAGAGAAGAACCCAACCACTGAGACATTCATGGAGGGCCTCATGAGGGTCATGTTTCCAGTGCAGGGATAAGGAAGGCATGCTGTGTGTGGCCCTCCCCCAATAAGGAAATGTAAAGCAGGAGGGAAACAGCCAGGCAGTGAGAGAAAACTATAGTTGGCTTAAAGAATTTGGAATAAATCATTCTCAAAGTTGAAAGTGCTAATATATAAGAATTACTTAAAAGCTGACTGCAAGGCATGTATGGATATCACACTCATGACAATTTTTCATTTTTTATTTGGTTCCAAAATGAAGTTTTAAAGAATGGTTCTGTTATTTACTCCTCCTTTTCAGCTTTTTGGAGGAAATATTAAGCTCTTTTAAAGGGATGTTCTATCTAATAACAAATGAAGCTTTGTATTAATTAAAAAAAAAAGACTTTTATTTTTAGTTCCAGGTAATAAACATCTAGCTACCTAAGGACCAAAATCTTACCATAATAATATAAAGAAGACCAAAATCTTAAAAATTTACCAACACCTCAATAAAGTATTTTTAAGGAGTTGTCACTAAATGGACCATTTTTAAATCCAATGATACACACAAAAAACGAAAAAAAAAAAAAAAAACCCAAACCAGAATCTCCTCACCATCTAAGCACAGTGAGTGGACCTCCTGCCATGCTTTGACTGGGCAGGGTGTGGGACTGCTGACCTCTAGGAGGCTCCAGGTCTGCTTTCAGGACTAGTATAAGTTTTTAGCTTTTATTTCATAGTACTGCTGAAAAATAAATAGGCTGAAAAATGTTGGGAAGATAAGGGCAAGTCCTAAAATTACTACTAAGAATTGGACTATTAACATTTTCTTATTTGATTTTGAAGTGTAAAAATAAAGTACAATACTTAAAAGAATAATCTATTTTTGGAGTCCCATAGCAGAATTTTCTTTCTTAAATGTTTTCCAGGAAATACATTTTAAAAATCTTTTAAAATTATATCTTAAAATAGCTAATTGTGCTATTCACAGCATTAATTCTGATTTTGTTGTTGTTGTTGTTGGTTATAGGTTTAAAGGTAATGAACAACTTTCAATCTATATGGAACAAGTGAGTCTTTCGACAATATCATTCTAAATTATAGCAAACTGTGTAATTGAAAATCTGTTCTCTGTATGTTACTGTGCCATATCCATAGTTCCTGTTCTTAAGGAGCTAGCAATCTGCAAAGTAGGAAGACAGGAGAAACCCAAGTAACAGCTCTTACATTAAGAGAATATGACATGTTTTATGAGACACTAATTTTAAAAAGCAAACAAATAAGCAAACAAATAAACAAAGAACAGTAAAGTTTCAAACACTGGAGAGAGCCCATCCAGCTGGAAAGAATCAGGACAGACTTCATGAGGAAATGGTACTTGAGAGGTCTTAAATGAAGAGTTTAAGACATTCCAGACAGAGTGGTGGTGGTGGTGGGAATACCAGGAATATTGAGTTGGTTCATTAACGAGGCCACAGAATAAGTAACAGAGCAACAGAAATACACTGGGAAAAGTTCAATGAGGGCATCATACCTTGTGCACTAAGAAGCACTGCCTGTAGTTGTATGCTACAAGGAACTACCTAAGGATTATGAGCAGATGAGCAGCATGGCCAAAGCTATGTTTCCGAGATTTGTATCAAGGCTGTGGGAACACCAGTGGTAAGATACAAAATAGTCTGAAAAAACAAAAACAAAAACAAAAAAGGACCCAGAAGTGGACAGGTAACCAGCTGGAAGTCACCAACAATGGCTTAGACAAGGAGTAAAAATGCAGCAGTGAAAATGGAAAAGAAAGAGAACTAAAGAGCTATTCTGGAGGGACAGTCTATGAAGGCTTAGGCACTTATTTGTCACTTATAATTTGGTATGTCTTGTTAACTAGATTCCTCCAATCGCCAGGAGTAAGGAGTAAATGCAAAAGCCAGATGTTGACCTGTTTCTAAGAGATGAAAGAACTGACAGATTTTCAAAACTAACCCCTATATAAAGGTTTTCCTTGGTCTATTTTGCAAGATATTTGGTTTTATAGGTTGGAGAAGAATAAAAGGAGGTGTGTGGGCAGCATGGGCCACTCTGACCACATCATGTCTCATGTCTTTACATGTGGCATGGGGAAGGAGGAACTCTGATGCACAGAGGTTTAGTTATCCAGACTTCATGTATCAGGTTAGGGAGTAAGGGCTCCTGGAGAACTACACTTGCCTAGGGGTTGAGTCACATTGGATAAAGGTGGAGACCCTGCTACCTCCTACACTTCCTGGCCTTCTGTGGCCTGGTTTCCTTCCACCACTTTGCAGGTGGTTGTGCGCTAAAAGACCTTCATATGGAATTATTAAAACAAAACAAAAGGCTCAGTAATGTTCTGTCTGAAATCTCAGGATGCCTATATCCCATACCCTTTTGGGAACACTAAGATAAACAGCAGAGACCAACGACTCTGAGTAGTTGCCCCTGGGCCTCCATATTTATATTTAAGTCTCATTCTTTGCTCTTTGAAACTAGGTTTTGTGGCTTCCTAGGAGACTCTCTGCTTTAATGTTTTACTTTGGAATATTTTCAGATTTACAGAAAATATGGAAGAACACTCATGCTATTGATCTAGATTTGTATATGGTGAATTTTTCATCATATTTGCTTTGTCACCTTCTCCAAACACATATACATATGCATATTGTTGTGGTTGCTGGTTGGTTACTCTTATCATTTTGCTGAATCACAGAAAGTGATTTCATGGTCACCTTGGTCATTTAGTTAAAACAAAATTTTTTTTTTTAAACAAAATTTTTTTAAAGCAGTTTTAGGTCATGGGAAAATTGAGGGCAAACTATAGGTTATCTACATATGCCCCGCCCCTACACATGCATAGCTTCCCCCATTATCAGCACTCCCCCAACAGAGTGGTACATTTATTACAATTGATGAACCCATATCAACACATCATAACTGCCCAAAGTCCATAGCTTACAATATAGTTCACTCATGGTGGTATTTATTCTCTGGGTTTAGAAGAATGTATAATGAGTGATATGTATCCATCATTATAGTATTATACAGATTATTGTCACTGCCCACAAATTCTCTGTGCTTCTCTTAGTTATCCTTTCTCTCCCTTCCACAACTTTGGCAACCAAAGACCTTTTTACTATCTCTCTAGTTTTGTTTTCTCCAGAAGGCCGTATAGCTAAAATCATACATAGTGTGGCCTTTTCAGATTGGCTACTTTCATTTAGTCATATGCATTTAAGGTTCATCCATGTCTTTTTAAGGCCTGATAGCTCACTTTCCTTCTGTGTTGAGTAATATTCTATTTTCTGATGTACTGTGTAGTTTATTCACCTATGAAGGACATCTTGGTTGTTTTTAAGTTTTGGAAATTATGAGTAAAGCTGCTATATACATCTATGGGCAGGTTATTTATGTGGATGTAAGTTTTCAATTACTTTGGGTATACTAAGGAGCAACTGCTGGACTGTATGGTAAGAGTGTTTTCCTTTTTTAAATTAATTAATTAATTAGATTATATTTGTTTATTTGAGAGAGAGAGAGAGAGAGCATAGAGAGAAAGGGATAAGGAGAAGCAGACTCCCTGCTGAGCAGAGAACCCAGGAACCTGAGATCATGACCTAAGCCAAAGGCGGATGCTGAGCTGAGTACCCCTAATTTTTATTTATTTTTAAAAAGATTTTATCTATTTATTTGAGAGAGAGAAAGACAAGAGGTACAAGTCGGGGGAGGGTCAGAAGGGGATGGAGAGGAGACAAGCAGACTCCATGTTGAGTGAGGAGCCTGACACAGGGCTCAATCTCATGGCCCTGAGATCATGACCTGGCTGAAATCAAGAGCCAGATACTCAACCAACTGAGGCACCTAAGTGCTCCAAGTATTTTTATTTTTGTAAGAAATTAACAAAGCATCCACAGCAGCTGTACCATTCTGCATTCCCACCAGCAATGAATGTGAGTTCTTACTGCTCCATAGCCTTTCCTGTTAGTGTTCTAGATTTTGGCCATTCCAACAGGTGTGCAGTGTTGTCCCGCTGTGGTTTTAATTTGTGTTTTCCTGATGACATATGATGTGGATTGCCATCTGTGTATTTTCTCTGATGAGGGGTCTGTTAAAGTCTTTGGCCCATGTTTTAATTGGGTTTTCTTACTGTTGAATTTTAAGAGTTCTTTGAATATTTTGCTTTTTGGGATTTTTAAATATAAATTTTGTTAGTTATCATACAGTGCAATATTGGTTTCTAGAGTAGAATTCAGAGATTCATCACTTACATACAACATCCAGTGCTCATCACAACAAGTACCCTCTTTAATACCCATCACCACCTTCTCTAGTCCCCCCCACCCACCTCCCCCCATCAACTCTCAGTTTGTTCCTTATCATTCAGAGTCACTTATGTATTGTTTCCCTCTCTCCTTTTTTGCTTTTCCCCCTTCCTATATGTTCATCTGTTTTCTTTCCTAAATTTCACATGAGTGAGAGCATATGGTATTTGTCTTTCTCTGAATGACTTATTTCACTCAGCATAATACACTCTAGCTCTATCCATGTTGATGCAAATGGCAAGATTTCATTCTTTTTGATGACTGCATAATATTCCACTGATGTAAATATCACACCATCTTTATCCATTCATCAGTTGATGGACATTTGGTCTCTCTCCATAGTTTGGCTATTGTTGATAATGCTGTCATAAACATTGGGGTGCATGTACCACTTTGAATCTATATTTTTGTATTCTTGAGGTAAATACCATAGTAGTGCAAATGCTGGATCACAGGGTAGTTCTATTTTTAACTTTTTGAGGAAACTCTGAACTGTTCTCCAGATATATGCCTTATACTTTTCACAAAAATTAACCTGAAATGGTCATAAACTTAAATGTAAATGTAAAACCATAAAACTCCAAGAAGATAATACAGGAGAAAACCTAAGTGGTCTTGAGTATGGCAATGACTTTTTAGATAGAACATCAAAGGCATGATCCATGAAAGAAATAATTGACAAATTGGACTTCATTAAAAAAAAAAAACTTCGGACGCCTGGGTGGCTCAGTGGGTTAAGCCTCTGCCTTCAGCTCAGGTCATGATCTCAGGGTTCTGGGATCGAGTCCCGCATCGGGCTCTCTGCTCAGCAGGGAGCCTGCTTCCCCGCCTTCTCTCTCTCTGCCTGCTTCTCTGCCTACTTGTGATCTCTCTCTGTCAAATGAATAAATAAAAATCTTTAAAAATAAATAAATAAATAAATAAATACTTCTGTGTAAAACAATACCAAGAAAATGAGAAGACAAGCCACACACTGGGAGAAATTATTTGTAAAATACACATCTGATAAAGGACTACTACCCAAAATATACAATGAACTCCTTAATATCTATTCCATGTTCTGCCCTGGGGGAAGGTCAATGCTAGTGATGTATTTGGCATGATGGGGGCATGACCCACAGGACTATGAGTTTCATCTACCACAGCCAGGAGCAGTTGGACCCACTCTAGGTTAGCAGGTCCACCTTGTTGAGCCTTACCAACAAATTCACAGCAGCTTCAAAGAGCAATAAAAGCAAATGACCTGCCCAGATTGAGTGTTTTTGGAGACTGACTCATTTGGCCTCCAAGTGTTAATATATATAAAGAACCTACAAGACAAGTGAGCTCTCAACTAATGTTCCTATAGTACGTTTCCCCTGTCCATGGGGGATACAATACATTTCAGGACCCTAGAAGATGTCTGAAACTAGGTATTTCCAAACTATATATGCTATGTTTTTCCTTATACATCCATACCCATGATAAAGTTCAACTTACAAATTAGGCACAGTAAGAGATTAACAATAATAACCAAAAATAAGTAGAAAAATTACAGCAGTATACTGTTATAAAAGTTATATGAATGTAGTCTCTTTCTCTCAAAATGTTATTATACTGTGTTCAACCTTCTTGTGATGCTGTAAGATGATAAAATGCCTCCATGATGAGATGAAGTGAAGAAGGTATTGTGATATAGTGTTAGGATGCTCTTCCCTGCTGACAATAAGTCAGGAAGTAGATCATCTGCTTCTTGATGGGGGCTTTCTGTGAGCAACTGAAACTACAGAAAGTAAAACCAGGGTAAAGCTGGATAGACTACTATTATTATCACTGCTACTGTTGTTTTTATTTGGTTCCTGACATTGGTGAAAAGAATAGCAGAACTTCAATGTGCAATCGACACCTTTATTTAGTGACTTCTTTGGTCAGTCTAGCTTCCCTTGTGCTGAACTCGTACATACCCATATACAGAAATTCATTATTGAAAACCAGTTCAAATTATTCTTGAAGTGGAAATCACTGAAATAGTTTGCTAACTTTACAAAGAAGTGCCAATATTTTTAGTGGGAAGCTCTACATATTGATTTACGAAAGTCAACTTTGGGAATCAAAATTTGAGAGTTTTCTCTAGATAAGACTCCAACTCTACCCCATCTCCAGGCCAACACTCTCTTAAACATGTGTCTAGGAATGCAAATGAGCTACTTCATTGATCAGAAGATCAAGAGTTTTAGATCATAATTATAACATTCCCCAAAGGCCTTCCAGCAACAATTACTGATTTTTTTTTTTTTTAAAGCAGGCTCCCTGCAGTATGGAGCCCAGTGTGGGGCTTGAATTCATGACCCTGAGATCAAGATCTGAGCTGAGATGAAGAGTCGTGTGCTTAACTGACTGAGCCACCCAGGTGTCCCAGCAATTACTGATTTTATTTGGGATCACAGACCATTGTGAAAATGGAATATAAAGAGGTCTTTTCCTTAGAAAAAGTAACATACACATACATCTCATATATTGTCTGTTCTAGAGACAAAACAGTGGTACCGTTCATCAATTTCCTTGTCTTGTCTTTGGGATTCAGCTTCTCACTCAGACATAATCTGTGTGACCACCTATCCTAAATGGTCTACATATTCCTCTAGGTTGACTGCTTTTGGGATGGCAGTTACCCCCATAGATCAGCACTTGGTACTGGTAATACTCTGTACCACACAGAATATTGTTCAGGGCTTATTAGAATCAAGAAAAGGAGTAAGCCTGACTGTCTGGGGTATGGACTAACTTCATAGCTTATCTCTCATGCTGCCATTTCCTATTAACTCTGTCGAATGGTAGTAAGTAAAAAGGATAAAGTTAATATAAGCTAGCTGATATAAACTATAAGGATTTTAAGAGATTTTATTTTTAAGTAATCTCTCCACCCAATGTGAGGCTCGAATTTACAACCCAGAGATCAAGACTGAGCCAGCCAGACATCCCACAATCTGTTAAAAGGACTTTTAACAGATTAAAAAAAAAAAAAAAGGAAAAAAAATGGGGGCACGTACTTAAAAAGAAATAAATGAACAAAGATCTAAGGATATAATAAAATCTGTTCAAAAATAAGACAAACCCAAGAATATAATAAGAACATACAAAAATGTAACAGAGATAAAAAAAAAAAAAGTTGTATGGCTTCCTGAATAGAAACTGGTAAGATGTTTAAGGCTGAGGCAGCTAAAGAACAGGAAAGCTGGACTTGCTAATAAGACTCTGGACAATGCCCCACTGCAGAGGGGCTCTGAGGTTCATATTCTTGGCAAAACAGCCCTAGAATAACCAGTTATTCACACACACATTATCATAAGCCAGGTACTTGACATTTGTTTTTAAATATATTTAGTTGTTTTCTCCCTTTCATGTTTTCAAGATTCATTAAAATCTACAATCTACCTTCTAAAAAAAGAGAAAAAAACAGAGACAACATCCAACCTTATATTCTGGGTATTATTTATTATCTAATAAACGATCAAACAAATTGAAGTTTAATACAGGTAGAAATGACGTGGTAAGATCTGCAGGACTGAGGAAGAAAAGGAGTAGCAAAACGTTAAAAAAAAAAGGCTTCTCATGAAGACTGAGCTGGGAAAAGAGGCAAACAAATATAGAATGGGAAAGTCAGAGGAATCAAGGGGCTGAGTCTTTCTTGGTATCTTACTAACTTGTCTTCACGGTTTGGAATCATCTCTGAAATATATATCTGGGATCACTGTTCCAGTGGAGCCCAAAATGAAATTCTCTTATGACACCACTCACTTGTAGTTCACTATTCCATTATTGCCTCCCTCACCAGACAGTTAGGTAGGCACCTATGTATCCTATAGAGAACAGCTGTCCCATGAATATTTGCTCACCCTTTACATGTGAACAAGAAGCAAAGGCACCAGCAGAACATGGTACCCTCTAGAATGAATGAGAAATTTAAGCTTGAGGAGACTAAGACTCTTAAAGGGTAAAATGAAAGATGGCTGTAATGTCAATCAAAGGGTGACCTGGGTCTTAGAAGAATAAATGTAAAAATGAAAATTTCAAAGGATATAAGTAAACACTGGATGGAGCTGCAAATTTCAGGTGCCACAGTAACATGGAGGAAGATCAGCAACAGGAGAAGAAAAATACATACTTTAGATAAAAATTTACCTTTTATGTTACATAACTATAAAGTATTCACATTAAAAGTTATAAATGTTATAAAGAATCACCTCAAAATATTTATCTACTCTGAGGAGAGTAACATATGACCAATGTTGGTTTTGGATTACATTAAAAGTGATATTGTCATCCACTTGCAATTACTATTCAAAGGAAGGCAGATCACTGCAATACCTAAAATGTAATTAATACATTAAGAATGAAGAATAGTTTGATGTACTCCTACTTGCTGATTTTTGCTTTTGCTGTTTGTGCTTCTGGTGTCACATACCAAAAAAATCATTGTTAAGACCAAATTGAGAACTATTTACCCAATGTTTCCTTCTAGGAGTTTTATGATATCAGGTCTTTGATATATATTGAGTTCACTTTTTAAAAAAGATTTTATTTATTTATTAGACAGAGACAGAGAGATCACAAGTAGGCAGAGAGGCAGGCAGAGGGGGAGGTGGAAGCAGGCCCCCGCTGTGCAGAGAGCCTGATGCAGGGCTTGATCCCAGGACCCTGAGATCATGACCTGAGCCAAAGGCAGAGGCTTAAACCACTGAACCACCCAGGCGCCCCTACTGAGTTCATTTTTGTGAATAGTGTATGATAGTGGTCTAATTACACTTTCCTGCCTGTGTTAATCCAGTTTTCCTAATATTTGTTGAAGAGACTTGCCAAACTTAAAAGCTTCTGCACAATTAAAGAAACAATTAACAAAATAAAAAGGCAACCTACAGAATGGGAGAAAATTGAAGAGAGGAAAGATAGCAGAGGAGTAGGGGACCCTATTTCAACCAGTCCCCTGAATTTAGGTGGATATCTACCAAACCATTTTGAACACCCACAATATCATTCTGAGATGTAAAAATATCTATCTGGATCTCGACAAGCAGAAAATCTCCAGTAGTTGCAAGGTATGAAGGATGGAGTCAAGATTCTGCAGGCAGATATTGGAAGATGAACATAAGGGGGAGGGAGCCACTGCAAGCTGGCACTGGGAAGGTGATATAACACCAGAGCACAAGTCTCCCACACTGGGGACCAGGCACAGACTTGCAGACTGTAGCGGTGGGGAAAGTACTTTAGTGCAGCCTCAGATAGGATCCAGGAGCTGAGGATTCACCAGAGAACCAGGGGCAACTCGCGGTTTTAGAAACACAAAGGGCAGGGACATGCCGTGGTCCTAGGATCAACCTCTGGGAGAGCTGCTGTGGGGCGCACCTCTGAGGGAGGCTGTGGCTTTTAGCAGCACAGACAAAAAAGGAGACTGTGTGTTCTGGAGAACTCAGTGAAGAGCAGACTACAATTTGCTCTGGGTCAGAGGTTTGGGTGCAGTCGTTTCTGCTCTGACTCTCAGAAGAAATGGAAGAGACAAGGAAAGCAGCCAGAGAATTAAAGCTCAAAAACTGGTTTCCACCGAGTGTCCACCTCCCCAACAGGGGCAGAGCAACCCTGCCTAAGCGGGTTGCATGAGTAACAGCACATCAGGTCCTGCCCCCAGAAGACAGGCTGGAAGAACAAGAGGACAACAAACCTAGGGTTGCTATAAAATGGATTCATCTTGCTTGGGTTGTGGTTAATACTTTGGACTCTGTACATTCCCTCAACCACTTCTCAATAGAATGACTAAGAGGAGGAACCCCCCAAAAGAAAAGAATCAGAGACTATGGCCTCTGCCATAGACCTAATGGACAAGTATATAAGCAAGATGTTATAGATAGACTTCAGAGTAGCAAAATTGAAGTGGATATCTAGGTTTGAGAAAAATATTAGTGACAATATAGAATCTCTAAGGGCAGAAATGAGATCTAATCAGGCCGAACTTAAAAATGCTAGAATGAGATGCAGTCTAAACTGGATACCCTGACAGCCAGGGTAAATGAGGCAGAAGAACAAATAAGTGAGCTAGATGATAAGATGATAGAAAAGAAGGAACAGGAGGAGGGCTGGGATAAACACCTAAAAGCCTAAGAGATCATACTGAGAGAGATTAATATTGCCATAAAATGTTTCAGTGTTATGTTAGAATTACTGGGATCCCTGAGGGGGTGGAGAAAGAGAGGAAACGAGAAGATATAGTTGAGTAAATCGTAGCTGAAAACTTCCCTAATACGGGGAAGGAAACAAGCATTCCTGTTCAAGAGGCAGAGAGGACTCTCAAGATCAATGAGAATAGACCAATGCCATGACTTGTAATAGTAAAACTTGCAAATCTTAGAACCAAGGAAGCAAACCTGAAAGCAGCTAGGGGGAAGAGATTTCTTACCTATAGAGGGAGCAACATGAGAATAACGTTAGACCTGGCCACACAGACCTGGCAAGCCAGAAAGGGATGGCAAGACATATTCAGGTACTAAATGAGAAGAATATGCAGTCAAGTATACTTTATCCAGCAAGGCTGTCATTCAGAATGGATGGAAAGACAAGAAGGTTCCAGGACCAGCAGAAACTGAAAGAATATGTGACCACCAAGCTAGCCCTGCAAGAAATATTAAGGGGAATTCTATAAAAGAAGAAAGACCCCAAGAGGAATACAGAACAGAAATTTATAGAGATAATCTATAGAAACGGGGACATCACAGGCAACATGATAGCACTAAAATTGTATCTTTCAATAGTTACTCTTAAAGTGAACAGCCTAAATGCTCCCATGAAACAGCAGAGGTTGCAGACTGGATAAAAAGACATGACCCATCCATATGCAATCTACAAGAAACTCATTCTGAACCTAAAGGTACATCTAGACTGAAAGTGAGAGGATGGAGAACCATTTGTCATGCCAATAGGCCTCAAAAGAAAGCTGGGGTAGCAATTCTCATATCAGACATATTAGATTTTAAGCTAAAGACCGTAGTAAGAGATGCAGAGGGACAGTATATCATACTTAAAGGGTCTATCCAAAAAGAAGACCTAATAATTGTAAATATCTATGCCCCCAACATGGGAGCAGCCAACTACATAAGCCAATTGTTAACCAAAATTAAGAGTCATATTGATAATAATACTAATAGAAGACTTCAATAGTCCACTCTCAGCAATAAACAGATCATCTAAGCAGAAGAAACAAGAGCTTTAACTGACACACTGGACCATAGACCTATACAGAACTATTCCACCCTAAAACAACAGAATACTCAATTCTTCCCGAGTGCACATGGAACTTTCTCCAGAATAGACTACATACTGAGTCACAAATCAGGTCTATAACAAAAGACTGAAATTATTCCCTGCATATTTTCATACCACAATGCTTTGAAACTGGAACTCAATCACAAGAAAAAATTTGGAAAGAATTCAAACACTTGGAAGCTAAAGACCATCCTGCTAAAGAATGTTTGGGTCAACCAGGAAATTGAAGAAAAACTTAAACAATTCATAGAAACCAATGAGAACGAAAACACACTGGTCCAAAACCTATAGGAAACTGTAAAGGCAGTTCTAAGGGTGAAATACATAGCCATCCAAGCCTCATTCAAAAAAGAAAAATCCCCAGTGCACAAGCTAACCTTACACCTAAAGAAACTGGAGAATGAACAGCAAATAAAACCTAAACAAAGCGGGAGAAGAGAAACAAAGTTAGAGCAGAGATCAGTGACATAGAAACCAGAAAAACAGTAGAGCCGATCAACGAAACTCGAAGTTGGTTCTCTAAAGAATTAATAAGATCGATAAACCTCTGGCCAGATTTATCCCAAAGAAAACAGAAAGGACCCAAAAATAAAATTATGAATGACAGGGGAGAGACCATGACTAATACCAAGGAAATAGAAACAATTATTAGAAGTTATTATCAGCAGCTATATTAGAATAAATTAAGCAACCTGGAAGAAATGGATGCCTTCCTGGAAACTTATAAACTACCAAGACTGAAACAGGAGGAAACTGACAATCTGAATAAACCAATAATCAGTAACGAAATTGAAGTAGTAATCAGAAACTTCCCAAAAAACAAGAGTCCGGGGCCAGATTGATTCTCAGGGGAATTCTACAAAACATTTAAAGAAGAAATAATACTATTCTTCTGAAGCTGTTTCAAAAAAATAGAAACAGAAAGAAAATTTCCCAACTTGTTCTATGAGACCAGCATTACCTTGATCCCCAAAACCAGGCAAAGACCCCATCAAAAAGGAGAAACTCAGACCAATATCCCTGATGATCACTGATGCCAAAAATACTCAACAAGATCCTAGTCAATAGGATCCAACAGTATATTAAAAGGATTATCCATCATGAACAGGTGGCATTTATTTCTGGGATGCAGGAGTGGTTCAACATTTGCAAATCAACCAGTATGAAAGAGCACATTACTAAAAGACAAGAGAAGAACTATATGATCCTCTCAATTGATACAGAAAAAGCAAACGACAAAATACAGCATCCTTTCCTGATTAAAAGTCCTCAGAGCATAGGGATAGAGGGACCATTCCTCAATTTCACAAAAACCATCTGTGAAAAGCTCACAGCAAATATAATTCTCAATGGGAGCACGACAAGGTCAGGAGCACGAAAGGAGCATGACAAGGATACCTGTTCTCACTACTATTGTTCAACATAGTACGAGAAGTCCTAGCCTCAGCAATCACACAACAAAAATAAAAGGTATTCAAGTTGGCAATAAGAAGTCAAATTCCCTCTCTTTGCAGATGACATGATACTTTATGAGGAAAACCCAAAAGACTCTGCCTCCAAGTTACTAGAACTAATAGAGCAATTCAGAAATATGGCAGGATACAAAATCAATGCACAAAAATCTGTGGCTTTCCAATACACTAACAATGTAATTGTAAAAAAGAGAAATTAGGGAAATGATTCCATTTACAATAGCACCAAAAACCGTAAGACACCTAGGAATAACTAAAGAGGTAAAGGATCTACACTACAGAAACGACAGAACACTCCTGAAAGAAATTGAAGACACAAAAAGATGCAAAAATATTCCATGCTGATGGACAGGAAGAATGAACATTTGTTAAAATGTCTATGCTGCCCAGCGCAATCTACACTTTCAAGGCCAACTCTATTAAAATACAATTGGCATTTTTCAAAATATTGGAACAAATAATCTGCAAATTTGTATGGAACCAGAAAAGACCCAGAATCACCAAGGAAATGTTGAATATGAAAAACAAAGCTGGGGGTATCACATTGCCTGATTTCATGCTATATTATAAAGCTGTGATCACCAAGACAGTATGGTGTTGGCACAAAAACAGACACACAAATCAATGGAACAGAATAGAGAACCCAGAAATGGACTCTCAGCTCTATGGTCAAATAATCTTCGACAAAGCAGGAAAAACTATCCAACGGAAAAAGGACAGTCTCTTCAATAAATGGTGCTGGGAAAATTGGACAGCTATATACAGAAGAATGAAGCTGGACCATTCTCTTACACCACACACAAAGATAAACTCAAAATGGATGAAAGACCTCAATGTGAGACAGCAATACATCAAAATCCTAGAGGAGAATGTAGGCATTGACCTTCTCCACACTGGCCACAACAACTTCTTTAACAACATGTCTCCAAAGGCAAGGGAAGCAAAAGCAAAAATGAACTTTTGGGACTTCATCAAGATGAAAAGCTTCTGCACAGCAAAGGAAACAGTCAACAAAAGAAAGAGGCAACCCACGGAATGGGAGAAGATCTTTGCAAATGACATTACAGACAAAGGGCTGATATGGAAAATCTATACAAAACTTCTAAAAAAAAAAAAAAAGGGACTTCTCAAACTCAACACTCACAAAACAAATAACCCGTCAAAAAATAGGCAGAAGACATGAACAGACACTTCTCAAAAGAAGACACACAAATGGCTAACAGACACATGAAAAAATGTCCAACATTATCAGCATGAGGGAAATTCAAATCAAAACCATACTGAGACACCACCTTACAATGGCAAAAATTAACAAGATAGGAAACAATAAACGTTCGTGAGTATGCAGTTAAAGGGGACTCCCCTTACACTGTTGGTGGGAATGCAACCTGGTACAGCCACTTTGGAAAACAGTATGGAGGTTCCTCAAAAAGTTAGAAGTAAAGCTATGGTATGACCCAGCAATTGTACTACTTGGTATTTACTCCAAAGACATAGAGTGAAAAGAAAGGGAACATGCACCCCAATGCTCACAGCAGCAATATCCACAATAGCCAAACTGTGGAAGGAGCTGAGATGCCTTTCAATGGATGAATGGGTAAGGAAGATGTGGTTCATCTGTACAATGAAATATTATTTAGCCATCAGAAAGGATGAATACCCACCATTTGCATCAAAATGGATGGAACTGGAGGGGATTATGCTAAGTGAAATAAGTCAATCAGAGAAAGACATATTCCACTGATATGTGGAACATAAGGAATAGCATGGAGCATATTAGGGGAAGGAAGGGAAAACTGAAGAGGGGAAATCAGAGAGGGAGATGAACCATGAGAGACTATGGACTCCAGGAAACAATCTGAGGTTTTCAGAGGGGAGTGGGGGAGGGGGACGGGGTAGCCCAGTGATGGGTATTAAGGAGGGCACATGTTGTAATGAGCTCTGGGTGTTATATGCAAATAATGAATTATGGAACATTACATCAAAAACTAACGATGTACTGTATGGTGACTGACAGAGCATAATAAAAAAAGAATAGCAGAAAATTTTAGCAAACCAAATACTAAATGAGGAGTTAATACCCAAAATACACAAATAACTCATATAACTTAACAACAACAACAAACACTTGATTAAAAATGGGCAGAGAAACTAAATAGAAATTTTTCCAAAGAAAACATCCAAACAGCCAACAAGTTCAACATCTCAAGATTCTTAACATTACTAATCATTGGGGAAATGCAACTCAAATGCAAAAATGAAATATTACTTCATATGTGTTAGAATGGCTATCATTAAGAAGATGCAAATAACAAGTGTTGTTTTGGATTTGGAGAAGAGGGAACCTTTGTACACCACAGAGTAAAAATGCAAACTGGTTCAGACACTATGGAAAACAATATGGAGTTTCCTCAAAAAAAATTAAAAATAAAGCTGCTTTATGAACCAGCAATTCTGCTTCTGGGTATATACCCAAATGAACTAAAAAGAGGATACTGAAGAAATAAACGTAATCACATGTTTATTGCAACATAATTCACAAAAGCCATGGTATAGAAACAACCTAAGTGCCCTTTAATGGATGAATGCATAGACATGAGATAGATTTTTATATATATATATATATATATATATATATATATATATATGCATATATATACACACACATATATGTATGTGTATATGTATAATGATACATATCAATATATATAATGATAAATCTATATATTTGTATCACACAGATGAATATTATTCAGTCATGAGAAAGGAAATCCTGCCACTTGTAACAATCATGGATGAACCTTGAGGGCAATATGCTGAGATAAGTCAGGAAAAGACAAATACCGTAAGATAATACCTACATACAGAATCTCAAAAAACAAAACAAAACAAAACAAAAAACCCAAACTCTCTAAAAACAGAGAGTAAAACAGTGGTTACCAGGGGCTTGAGGGTACAGAAATAGAGATATTGTTTAAGGGTACAAACTTGCAATGAATAGTAAATAAGTCTTGGAGATCTAATGCATAGTACAGACAACAATATTGTATTATGATCATGAAACTTACTAAGAGACTAGCTCTTAATTATTCCAACCACCAAAAAGAAAGGATCATAATATGGGGTGATACTATCACAATCACAATCATAATACAAATATATAAATGTATCAACATGTTA
Source organism: Martes martes (assembly GCF_963455335.1). Lineage (NCBI taxonomy): Eukaryota > Metazoa > Chordata > Mammalia > Carnivora > Mustelidae > Martes > Martes martes. The sequence continues at coordinate 83,577,686 of NC_137891.1, forward strand.
TACATTTTAAATTGACAAATATATTTAAATTAAAAAAGAATGAAAACAGAGACTAAGAACCCTACTATTTCCAGAGACATCCTCTTAATCAAAGGTCCTTTTATAGGTTTTTAAAGACTCAATTATGCATACCTAACCTTGTGGATCATATATTCAGCCCAGTCGTTCACACATGCCAGTCTCCCAAAACTGCTTTCCTAGTTCCACCAGTTCTTTTTTCCCTTAGTATTCGTTCTAATAGTCATTTAACACATGCTGGGTGGAAAGTACAAAGCAGGCACTATGCTAAAGGTCAGAAATAAATAATGCCACTGGGAGTACAAAGTGCACAACTGGAGGGAAAGAAGAGGTCATAAAGTGGAAGGTATAAAGTGCAGATATGTGATTTGGGGGAGAAAAGGATCATGGGTGCTGCAGAAGAAGGGAGGGAGTCCTGATCACCAAGAGAAAAAGAGAGGAAGAGAGGAGCACACAGGGGATTGATTGTACAAAGGAAACACTTCCCCAAAGCAACTAACTGGGAAAACAGGAGGGGTTGAATTTTTACAACCAGAAGAGCTCAAGGACTGGAGTTTTAGAGGTCCATGCTTTGTGTGATATGGAGCCAGGGGTGGTGCACAGCACAGTAGTACTCCTGTGGAGGAGGACAGATATAGCTGGTAATGTGGACCCATTATCTGAGGATGTTCTGGGACTCACTGGGAGAGATGTTTCTCCCTTATTGGAGCACATCTGGGAGAGTTGGCACTGCCTCTCTGGGGATCAAAGAGCCAGTGGGTGCTCCCTCCAACCCCCAAGCATAGGCTCAGAAACATCTACTGAGGACAGCTAACCTGGACACCAGATTTTTCCTGTGCTTTACTCCAAATTCCAAGCTCCTGTGCCTTGGTCTAGCTGCACTTTGGGACAAACCTGCACCAGCCCCAGTGTGGGGAGACCCTTCCCCTAGAGGACCAGCGTGGGACTGCACTAGGACAGTCCCGTAAAGTATGGAGTTTTAAAACTCAGATGATCTACCTAGGATAAAACACAGGTGCATTGCACTGCCAGGCAGGCACTGCCCAGATACAGGTAAAGGCAGGTATCAAAAGGGATGCCTAGGATATGCAAGGAAAGATTGTTCACTCTTCTGTTAAGAGCTTCCTGGAGAGAGAACTCCTCTCTCTGGGTGGAAGAAGGGAGCTGGAGCCATTTCTTTCCCCAACCCCCAGCATAAACTCACTTCAGAAAGCAGCACAGTGCCAACAAGGGTTGCCTAAACCTCTTATCCCAAACCCTGCCTCCCTGCACTCTACAGGTGCTGCTTTACTAGGGAAAGTATGCCTGAGAACTAGAGCAGTGGACCCCTCCCACAGAAGACTGGTACAACCCCACCTCACCCCCTTACACACCATGTCTACTGATCATAGAGTGCTAAAAAGCTACAACTCGAGTGGAAATAGCATCAGGTCTCATTTAACAAGAAGACCAGAGCACACCTAGTTAAACTCGCCACACTCTGACCAGGGTCCAAACACTCTCCACTGTAGGGAAGGAGAAACTTTGAAGAGGACTGACCTTAGGGAAAGGGTAGACAAAACACAGCAGAGTGCAAACAGGATACACCAGAGATACTTCCTGAAGTGCAAGGCCCTGGGCAGTATATGACCTCTTCTTTATAAAGCCATTACTCTTAGGAGAAGGAAACATAACAGGCTTTCTTAATACACTGAAGAAGACAGAGACCTACACAAAATGCCAAAATGGAAGAATTCATCCCAAAAGAAAGAACAAGAACAGGTCGTGGCCAGGGATCTAATTGAAACAGATGTAAGTAATATGCCTGCTATAGAATTTAAAGCATCAATCATAAGGATGCTTGAGAAAAGCATACAAGACGAGGGAGTCCCTTACCACAGAGATAAAAGACATAAAAATTGGGCAGGACAAAATAAAAAATGCTGTAACAGAGATGCAAAACCAGCTGGATGTAATGACCACAAGGATAGAATAAGCAGAATGAATAAGTGATACAGAAGATAAAATTATGGAAAATAGTGACACTGAAAAGAAGAGGGAAGGAAAAATACTGGATCACACATGTAGACTTAGGGAATTCAGTGTCTCCTTAAAGCATGTACATTATAAAAGTCTTAAAAGAATAAGGGAGGGAAAGGGGACGGAAGATTTATTTGAGTACATTATATCTGAAAATTTTCTAATCTGGGGAAGGAAACAGATATTGAAATCCACGAGGCACAGAGAACTCCCACCTAAATCAACAAAAGCCACTAAACATCAAGACATATTATAGTTAAATTTGCAAAATACAGAGATAAGGAAAAAAAAATCCTAAAAGCAGCAGTATAAAAGAAGTCCCTAACTTACAAGGGAAGACAAATAAGGCTAGCAGCAGACCTCTCCACAGAAACACAATAGGCCAGAAGAGAGTGGCATGAGATATTCAACATGCTGAATGGGAAAAAAACGCAGTCAAGAATACTCTATCCAGCAAGGCTGTCATTCAGAATAGAAGGAAAGATAAAGAGTTCCCAGACAAAAAAACAAAATGAAAACAACAACAAAAACTAAAGGAGTTTATGACCACTAAACCAGCCCTGTAAGAAATATCGAACTATGAGTGGGAAAGAAAGACCAAAAGTGATTTGAAAGAACAGAAATAACAACTTAACAAGTAATACAATGATACAACATTCATATCTATCAATAATCATTCTGAAGGTAAATGGACTAAATGTTCCAATCAAAAGACACAGAATTGACAATAATAATAATAATAATAATAATAAGACACATTTCTTTTTATTTTTTTTTATTTTTTTATTTTTTTAAGATTTTATTTATTTATTTGTCAGAGAGAGAGAGAGAGAGCGAGAGAGAGTTAGCACTGGCAGACAGAGGCAGAGGGAGAAGCAGGCTCCCCGCCGAGCAAGGAGCCCGATGTGGGACTCGATCCCAGGATGCTGGGATCATGACCTGAGCCGAAGGCAGCTGCTCAACCAACTGAGCCACCCAGGCGTCCCAATAAGACACATTTCTATGCTGCCTACAACAGACTCATTTTAGACCTAGAGACACCTGTAGATTGAAAGTGAGGGAATGTAAAAACATTTATCATGTTAATGGGCATCAAAAGAAATCCAGAGTAGCCATACTTACTCACACAAATGAGATATTAAACCAAAGACTGTAAAAGAGATAAAGAAAGGCACTATATAATTTAAAGCAGTCTACCTATCAAGGAAATCTAATAATTGTAAATATTTATGCCTCCAACTTGGGACCACCCAAATATATAAAACAACTAAGAGCAAACATAAAGGAACTCACTGAAAATAATACAATAACAGTAGGGGATTTAACGCCACACTTACAGCAATAAAGAGATCATCTAAGCAGAAAATCAACAAGGAAACAATGACTTTGAATAACACACTGGACCAGATGGACTTAAATATATTTAGAACATTTCATCCTAAAGCAGAAGACACATTCATTGAGTGCACATGGAACATTCTCCAGAATAAATCACAGACAGGGTCACAAATCAGGCCTCAGCAAATACAAAAAGACTAGTATAACACCATAAATATTTTCAGAAGACAACACTATGAAACTTGAAGTCCATTGCAAGAAAAAAATTGGAAAGACCACAAAACCATGGAGGTTAAAGAACATCCTACTAAAGAATTAATGGGTAAACCAGGAAATCAAAGAAGAAATATAAAAATACCTGGAAACAAATGCAAATGAAATGATGATGGTACAAAAACCTCTGGGATACAGCAAAAGCAATCACAAAAGGAACATACGTAACAAAACAGGCCTACCTCAAGAAGCAAGAAAAATCTCAAGGAAACAACCTAACCTTGTACCTAAAGGAGCTAGAAAAAGAACAAAGGAAGCCTAAAGTCAGCAGAAGGGAAATAATAAAGATTAGAGGGAGAAATAAATGACAAAGAAACAAAAACCCCTGTTAGAATAGATCGAGGAAACTAGGATCTGGTTCTTTGAAACAATTAATAAAAGTGACAACCTCCTAGCCAGACTTATCAAAAAGAAAAGAGAAAGGACTCAAATAAATAAAATCACAAGTGAGAGAGGAGAAATAAGAACAAACAGCAAAAAAAGTAAGTATGAGATTATAAAAAATTATATGCCAAGAAATTGGGCAATCTGGAAGAAATGGCAAAGTTCCTAACTACATATAAACGACCAAAACTGAAAAAGGAAGTAGTAGAAAAGCTCAACAGACCCATAAGCAGCAAAGAAGTTGAATCAGTAACCAAAAATCTCGCAAAAAAACAAAAGTTCAGAGCCAGACAGCTTCCCAGGAAAAATCTACCAAATATTTAAAGAGGGGTCAATACCTATTCTTCCCAAACTGTTCCAAAAAATAGAAATGGAAGGAAAACTTCCAAACTCTTTTAATGAGGCCAGCATTACCTAGATTCCACAACCAAAGACCCCACTAAAATAGAGAATGACAGACCAATATTCCCGATGAACATGGATACAAAAATTCTCACCAAGATACTAGCAAATGGAATCCTACTGTACATTAAAAGAATCATTCACTATATCAAGTGGGATTTACTGCTGGAATGTGGGTGTGGTTCAACATTCATAAAGCAATCAATGTGATATATCACATTAATAAAAGGTCAAGAACACATGATCTTTTTAATAGATGCAGAAAAAGCATCTGACAATGTACAGCATCCATTCTTTTTTTTTTTTAAGATTTTATTTATTTATTTGATAGACAGAGATCACAAGTAGGCAGAGAGGCAGGCAGAGAGAGAGGGAGGAAGCAGGCTCCCTGCTGAGCAGAGAGCCTGATGCGGGGCTTGATCCCAGGACCCTGGGATCATGACCTGAGGCGAAGGCAGAGGCTTAACCCACTGAGCCACCCAGGCGCCCCCAGCATCCATTCTTGATAAAAGACCTCGACAAAGTAGGGATGGAGGGAACATATCTCAATATCATGAAGGCCATATATGAAAGACCCACAGCTAGTATCATCCTCAATGGGGAAAAACAGTTTTTCCTCCACGGTCAGAAATAAGATAGGAACGTCCACTCTCACCACTGTTTTTTTAACATAGTACTGGAAGTCTTAGCCTCAGCAATCAGACAACAAAAAGAAATAAAAGCATGCAACTTGACAAAAAAAGAAGTCAAACTTTCACTTTTCACAGATGACAATGCTACTCTACACAGAAAACCCAAAAGACTCCATGAAAAAATGCTAAATGATACTGCAATTTCCCAAAAATCACAGGATATAAAATCACTGCATGGAAGGCTATTGCACTTCTATACACTAAGAAGGAGGCAGAAGCAAGAAATGAAGGAATCAATGCCATTTACAATTGCACCAAAAACCGTAAGATACCTAGGAATAAACCTAAACTAAGAGGTATAGGACCTGTACTCTAAAAACTATAAAACACTTATGAAAGACATTGAGGAAGACACAAAGAAACAGAAAAACATTCCGTGCCCATGGATTGGAAGAACAAATATTGTTAAAATGTCTATACTACCCACAGCAATCTATGAATTCAATGCAATCCCTATCAAAATGCCATCAGTGTTTTTCACAGAGTTAGAAAACAACAAACAATCCTAAAATGTGTATGGAACCACAAAAGACCCTGAATAACCAAAGCAATCTTGAAAAGGGAAAACAAAGCTGGAGGCATCACAACTCTGGACTTTAAGCTGTATTATAAAGAGTACAAAGATGTAGTCATCAAGACACTAGGGTACTGGCAAAAAACAGGTACATAGATCAAAGCAACAGAACAGAGAATCCAGTCCACTAATCTTCAACAAAGCAGGAAAGAACATCCAATGGAAAAAAGACAGTCCCTTCAACAGATGTGTTGAGAAAATTGGACAGCCACATGCAGAAGAATGAAACTGGACCATTTTCTTAGGCCATACACAAAAAGAAAGTCAATATGGATGAAAGATCTAAATGTGAGACAAGAGTCCATCAGCAGCAACCTCTTCAACCTCAGCAGAACAAGTTCTTCCTAAACACATCGTCAAAGGCAAGGGAAGCAAGGGCAAAAATGAACTATTGGGACTTCATTAAGATAAAAAGCTTTTGCACAGCAAAGGAAACAGTCAATAAAACTAAAAGGCAACATAAGTTGGGAGTGGGAGAAGATATCTGTAAATGTCTTATCAGATAAAGGGCTAGTATCCAAAATCTATAAAGAACTTATCAAACTCAACAGCCAAGAAACAAAAAGTCCAGTTAAGAAATGGACAGAACAGGGGCGTCTGGGTGGCTTGGTGGGTTAAAGCCTATGCCTTCGGCTCGGGTCATGATTCCAGGGTCCTGGGATTGAGCCTTATGTTGGGCTCTCTGCTCGGCAGGGAGTCTGCTTCCTCCTCTCTCTCTGCCTGTCTCTCTGCCTACTTGTAATCTCTGTCAAATAAATAAATAAAATCTTAAAAAAAAAAAAAAAAGAAATGGAAGGAACAGGTATTTCTCCAAAGACATACAAGTGGCCAACAGACACGTGAAAAAATGCTCCATGTCACTTGGCGTCAAGGAAATACAAATCAAAAGTACAATGAGGTATCACCTCACACCTGTCAGAATGGCTAAAATGAATAACCCAGGAAAGAACAGATATGGGTGACAATGTGAAGAAAGTGGAACCCACTTAAACTGTTGGTTTAATGCAAAGTGGTGCAGCCACTCTGGAAAACAGTATGGACTTCCTCAAAAAGTTAAGAATAGAGCTACCCATCACCCAATAAAACTGCACTACTAGGTATATCCAAAGGACACAAACATAGTGATTCTTTTTTATTTATTTATTTATTTATTTATTTATTTGACAGATAGAGAGATCACAAGTAGGCAGAGAGGCAGGCAGAGAGAGAGGGAGGAGGAAGCAGGCTCCCCGCTGAGCAGAGAGCCCGATGCGGGGCTCGATCCCAGGACCCTGAGATCATGACCTGAGCCGAAGGCAGCGGCTTAATCCACTGAGCCACCCAGGCGCCCCTAAACATAGTGATTCTAAGGGGCACATACACCCCAATGTTCATAGCAGCAATACCCAAAAGAACCAAACTATGGGAAAAGCCCAGATGTCCATCAACAGATGAATGGATAAAGAGATGTATGTATCACCACAAAATATTATTCAGCCATCAAAAAGGATGATATTTTACCTTTCACAATGATGTGGATATGAGTAGAGGGTATTATGCTAAAATGAAATAAGTCAGAGAAAGACAAATACTGTATGATTTCACTCATAACTGGAAATTAAGAAACAAAACAGATGAATATAGTGGAAGGGAAGGAAAAATAAGATAAGATGAAAATTGAGAGGGAGGCAAACCATAAGAGATGCTGAACTCTATGAAACAAACTGAGGGCTGCTGGAGTGGAGTGGGGTAGGGGGAACAGATAAGTGGGTGATGGACATTAAGAAGGGCACTTGATATAATGAGTGCTGGGTGTAAGGTGCAACTGATGAATCACCAAATTCTCTCTCCCTCTCTCTCTCTCTCTCTCTCTCTCACACACACACACACACACACCACATTAAACTTGATAGATCATGCAAACAGAAAATCAATAACGACAATTTGGATTTAAATGATATATTATGGGGGTGCCTGGCTGGTTCAGTTAGCAGCACTTGCAATTCCTGATCTCAGGTTTGTGAGTCCAACCACACATTTAGCATGGAAACTACTTAAATAGATAAATAAAATTTGAGAAAAATGACATATTAGACTAAATGGATCTGAGTTATATATAGACCATTCCATCCAACGGCAGCAGAATACATATTCTTCTCAAGCCCACATGAAACATTCACCAGGACAGATTATATGTTAGGCCACAAAACAAGTCTTAAATAATAAAATAAGAATTTAATTTCAAACCATAAGGTTATGCTAAAAATCAATTAGAGGAAGAAACCTGGAATAATAAACAAACATGTGGATATTATGTATACCATGTTACTGAATAATGTATAAGACAATATTGAAATATAATAATGAAAATGAAAACACAAAACACCAAAATTTAAGGAATGCAGCAAAACAGTTCTAAAAGGGAAGTTCATAATGATAAATGCCTATACATAAGGAATAAAACTCAACCTAACTTTACAACTCAAGGAATTAGGAAAGAAGAACAAATTAAGGCTAAAATTAGTAGCAGGAAGTTATAGAAGAGAGATCACAGCAGACATAAATGAAATAGAGACTGAAAAGACAGTGCAAAAGATCAATGAAATTAAGAACTGTTTTGTTGAAACGTGGTGCTCCGAAGGGGCACGTGCACCCGAATGTTTATAGCAGCAATGTCCACAATAGCCAAAATGTGGAAAGAACCTAGATGTCCATCAACAGATGAATGGATAAAGAAGATGTGGTATATATATATATACATATATATATATATATATACACATATATATATATATACACACACACACACACACATATATATACACAATGGAATACTATGCAGCCATCAAAAGAAATGAAATCTTGCCATTTGCGATGACGTGGATGGAACTAGAGGGTATTATGCTTAGCGAAATAAGTCAATTGGAGAAAGACAACTATCATATGATCTCTTTGATATGAGGAAGTGGAGATGCAATGTGGGGGGGTTGGGGGGAGGTAGGAAAAGAAAAAATGAAAAGATGGGATTGGGAAGGAGACAAACCATAAAAGACTCAATCTCAAAAAACAGACTGAGGGTTGCTGGGGGGAGGGGGGACGGGAGAGGGTGGTGGGGATATGGACATTGGGGAGGGTATGTGCTATGATGAGTGCTGTAATATGTGTAAACCTGGCGACTCACAGACCTGTACCCCTGGGGATAAAAATACATTATATGTTTATTAAAATAAAAAAAAAGAAAAAAAAAGAACTGTTTTGTTGAAAAACTGTAGCTGGACTTAGCGAGAGAAAAAAAGGAGAGGAATTAAATAAATAAAATCAAAGTAATAAAATCAAAGATGTTACAACAGATTCCATGCATACACGATTCATCATAAGAGACTACTATGGACAATTATATGCCAAAAAGATTGGACAACATAAAAGAAATGGATATTTTAGAAGTACATAACCTGCCAAGACTGAATCATGAAGAAATAGAAAATCAAATAGTTGAATTACTACTAAAGTGATTAAATCAGTAATCGAAAATGTCTACATAAACAGAAGTCCAGGACCAGACTGCTTCACTGGTGAATTTTACCACACATTTAAAGAAGAATCAATACCAATCCTTTTCACACCCTTCCAAAAAATGTAAGTGGAGGGAATACTTCCAAACCCATTATATGTACCCAGCATTACCCTGACACTAAAATGAGACAAGGCTACAAGAAAAGAAAATTATTGGCTAATATTACTGATGATCATAGATATACCAGGCCTCAATAAATACTGACAAACCCAATTCAGTAAGTCATTAAAAGGATCGTATTCCATGATCAAGTTGGACTGATTTGAAGGATGCAAAGATGGTTCAACACCAACAAATCAATCCACATGCTGCACCACATTAACAAAAGAAGGTTAAAAATCATATGATCATCCTAATAGATACGGAAAATGTATTTGACAAAATTCAGTATTTATTCATGACCAAAAAATCTCAACAAACTGGATATATATCCAGTTTGTTATATATAAATTACAATATATATAATATAATATAATATATGTATATATAACAATATATATATTATATATATGTATATCATATACATACATATAATATATATGTATATATGTATACATACATATAATATATATGTATATATAATATATATGTACGTATATAATATATATATAATATATAATAAAGGCCATATATAAGAAGCCATAGCTGACATACGCAACAATGAAAAGCTACAAACTTTCCCACTAAGATCAGGAACAAGATAAAAGTGCCTATTCTCACTAATTTTATTCAACACACTACTGAAATTCCTAGCCACAGCAATTAGGTTAGAAAAATAAATAAAAGATACCCAAATCCAAAAAGAAAAAAGTAAATCTGTCTCAATCTGCAGATTACATGATTTTATATATAGAAAACAGAAAAGACTGTGCCCAAAACCTGTTAGAATGAACAAACAAATGCAGTAAAGTTGCAAGATAAAATTATTATACAAAAATCAATTTTTTGTATAATAAAAAATTATTGAGCCACCTGGGTGGCTCAGTGGGTTAAAGCCCCGCATCGGGCTCTCTGCTTGGTGGGGAGCCTGCTTCCCCCTCTCTCTCTGCCTGCCTTTCTGCCTACTTGTGATCTCTGTCTGTCAAATAAATAAATAAATAAATCTTAAAAAAAAAAAATTCAGTTAAGTGTTATACATTAAGAATGATCATTCCAAAAGACAACTGAAGAAAACAATCCCATTTAAAACTGTGTCAACAAGTCAGGAAATGAGAGATGCTGGTGAGGATGCAGAGAAAGGGGAACCCTCCTACACTGTTGGTGGGAATGCAAGCTGGTGCAACCACTCTGGAAAACAGCATGGAGGTTCCTCAAAAAGTTGAAAATAGAGCTACCCTAGAACCCAGCAATTGCACTACTGGGTATTTACCCTAAAGATACAAAAGTAGGGACCCGAAGGGGCACGTGCACCCAAATGTTTATAGCAGCAATGTCCACAATAGCTAAACTATGGAAAGAACCTAGATGTCCATCAACAGATGAATGGATAAAGAAGAAGTGGTATATATATACAATGGAATACTATGCAGCCATCAAAAGAAATGAAATCTTGCCATTTGTGATGACGTGGATGGAACTTGAGGGTACTATGCTTAGCAAAATAAGTCAATAGGAGAAAGACAACTATCATATGATCTCCCTGATATGAGGAAGTGGAGATGCAACGTGGGGGGGTTTGGGGGAGTAGGAAATGAATAAATGAATGAAGATGGGATCGGGAGGGAGACAAACCATAAGAGACTCTTAATCTCACAAAACAAACTGAGGGTTGCTGGGGGAAGGGGGGTAGGGAGAGGGTGGTGGGGTTATAGACATTGGGGAGGGTATGTGCTATGGTGAGTGCTGTGAAGTGTGTAAACCTGGCGATTCTCAGACCTGTACCCCTGGGGCTAATAATACATTATATGTTTATTAAAAAATTAAAAAATTATTTAAAACACCATTTTAGAGTCCAATAATTTTATTGTAAAATTAAAAAATTATAGTGAAATCAACATTACACTCTACATTAACTAACTAGAATTTAAATAAAAACTTAAAAAAAAAAAAAAACTGTGTCAAGAAGAATAAAATACCTAGGAAGAAATTTAACCAAGGAGGTGAAAACTCTCTACACTCAAAATTGTAAGACATTAAATGAAATTGAGGAAGATATAAGTAAATGCAAAGATATCCCATGCTCATGGACTATAATAATCAATATTTTTGAAATGTCCATAGTACCCAAAGCAATCCACAGATGCAATATAAACCCTATCAAAATTTTAATGACATTTTTCAGAGAAATAGAAAAAAAATCCTAAAATTTGTATGAAACCTCAAAGACTTCAAATAGCCTATGAAATCTGGAGCAGAACAAAGCCAGAGGCATCACACTCTCTGATTTCAAACTAAATTAAAACAATAGTAGAGAAAGAATGGTATTAGCATAAAAACAGATAAACAGATCAACAGAACAGAATACAAAGCTGAGAAGTAAATATATGTGTGTGTGTATATATATATATATATATATATATATATATATATATATATATGGTGAAATAATTGATGACAAGTCATGCATATATAATGGATAAAAGACAGTTTCTTCAATAAATGGTTTTTGGAAAACTGGATAGCCACATGCAAAAGAAAAAAATTGGACCTCTTCTTACACCACACTCAAAAATTAATTTAAAATGGGTTAAAGATTCGAACATAAGATCTCACACCTGGAAGAAACTCTAAACTCCTATAAGAAAATACAGGCAGTAACCACCTTTGCATTGGTCTTCGGTACGAGTTTTTGGATTTGACATCAAAACCTAAGGCAATAAAAGCAAAAATGAACGAGTGGGACTACAAACTAAAAGTCTCCTGCATAGCAACAGAAACCATTAACAAAATTAAAAAGAAGCTACAGAATGGAAGAAAATATTTGCAAATTTCCAGATCACATATCTGATCAGGAAGGCGTTAATATCCAAAACATATCACAAAGTCATAGAACTCAATAGCAAAGCATAAAAAAGGAATTAAAAAATGGGCACAGGAAATAAAGAGACATTTTTCGAGTGAAAATGTCCAAATGGACAAGAGGTACAAAAAAAGGTGCTCAACATCAATTAATCATCAGGGGAATACAAATCAAAACCACAATGAGCGATCACCTCACATCTCTGAGAAGGATTATCATGAAAAAGACAAGAAATAGCAAGTGTTGCTGGGGATCTAAAGAAAAGGGAATCCCTGTGCTCTGTTGGTAGGAATGTAAGTTGTTGTAGCCACTGGAAATAGTATGGAGGTTTCTTAAAAAAAAAAATTTAAAAACAGAACACCATATGACACACCAAGACCACTTCTGGGAATATACATAGGAAATGAAAACATGATCATCCCATGTTCATTGAAGCATTATTTGCAATAGCCAATATGTGGAAACAACCTAAGTCTCAACAATTGGCTGAATGGATAAAGATAATGTAGTACATGTATCCAATATACACGATATTACTTTGCAATGAGAAGAAACTTTTGCCATTTGTGACAAAATAGATGGACCTTACAGCCATTATGCTAAGTCAAATAAGCAAGAGAAAGACAAAGACTACATGGGATCATATATATGTGGAATCTAAGAACAGTAAAAAGTAAACCTCATAGAAAATGGTTGCCAGGGATTTGGGGGTGAAGGACACAGAAAAAGGTTGTTAAAATTGTCAAATTATTCATCTTAAGTTTTGAAAATCTAATTTAAAACATGGTCACCATAGCTGTTAATATTGTATTCAGAAACAATGTTCTTACCAAAAAGGTATTAACTCAATTTTGATTCTCAGGCAGCAAGATGGAAAAGCTTTCCCCTCCTCTTCTGGTAAGTGGAATTCATTCTGGTTAGCAAGGAGTGTCAGAGTTACTGTGTTTTAAAAAGTATGTCTGTGGTTATTTTAATGCATTCATTTATGTTGGAGGTATCCTTTCCACATTTGAAGGTATTCATGGTGTTATATTATTCACATAGCCTGGAGTTCAGAAATAGTCTAGAACAACAAGAAAGGAAGAAAAAAAAGGAAGAAAGGAAGAGAAGGAAGGAAGGGAGGGAAGAAGAGAAGAGAAAGGAAAAGAAGAGAAAAGAAGGGAGGGAAATCTCTTCAGCAAAACTGAACATTAAAGGAAATCTTGAGATGTTCTGAGGAGAAAATATTTTAAATCAAGAATTGTATACCCAGCCAGAGAGCATTCAAATGGGAGGGCTACGATATTAAAGTATTTGTAGTCACACAAGGACTCAGAATGGACCTTCTCTAGAGTTAAGATTTGTTCATGGATGATTTAGAGAAAATGAATATTCAGCCCACGGAAGGAAAAAACAAGCTAAATCATGGTAAGCAAAGAACCCAGTAAAATTTATAGATAAGTAGAAATAAATATTGAATAAACTTTAAAAATTCTAAAACTAAATTCTTAAGTGTTACAGCACAAAAGTAACGAGAGAGAATGGGGAAATAATAGCATGCTAAGATTTTGCCTTTTGGTAAAAGAAAAGATATGACCCTGAAATTGCACTACTGGATATTCACCCCAAAGATACAGAGGTAGTGAAAAGAAGGGCCATCTGTACCCCAATGTTCATAGTAGCAATGGCCATAATCGCCAAACTATGGAAAGAGCCAAGATGCCCTTCAACAGACGAATGGATAAAGAGGATATGGTCCATATATACAATGGAATATTATGCCTCCATCAGAAAGGATGAATACCCAACTTTTGTATCAACATGGACAGGACTGGAGGAGATTATGCTAAGTGAAATAAGTCAAGCAGAGAGAGTCAATTATCAAATGGTTTCACTTACTTGTGGAGCATAAGTAATAACATGGTGGACATTATGAGAAGGAAAGGAAAAGTGGATTAGGGGAAATCAGAGAGGGAGATGAAGCATGAGAGACTGCAGACTCTGAGAAACAAACTGCAGACTCTGAGAAGGGAGGTAGCTGGGAAGATAGGTGAGCCTGGTGGTGGGTAATAAGGAGGGCACGTATTGCATGGAGTACCGGGTGTGGTGAATGAATCTTGGAACACTGAAAAAGTAAAATTAAATTTAAAAAAAAGAAAACATATAGAATAAATGAATTTTGGAAATTTATAGGAGTGCCCAGGTAGCTTAGTCAGTTAAGCGTCCAGCTCTTGATTTCAGCTCAAGTCATGATCTCAGGGTCATGAGATGGAGCCCCACATGGGACTCCACGCTGAGCTTGAGATTCAGAGATTCAGAGATTTTCCTTCTGCCCCTCCTCCCACTTATGTGTGCACATGCTCTTTCTCTTTCTAAAACAAATTAAAAAATATTTCTAGGGGCGCCTGGGTGGCTCAGTGGGTTAAAGCCTCTGCCTTCGGCTCAGGTCATGATCCCAGGGTCCTGGGATGGAGCCCCACATCGGGCTCTCTGCTCAGCAGGGAGCCTGCTTCCCTTCCTCTCTCTGCCTGCCTCTCTGCCTATTTGTGATCTCTGTCTGTCAAATAAATAAATAAAATCTTTAAAAAAAATTTCTAAAAAGGAAGTTTATAGATTAATATATGTTTATTTCTATTAGGTAATCTCTACATCCAATGTGGGGCTCAAACTCATGACCATGGGATCAAGAGTCTCAGGTTCCATCGACTGAGGCAGCCAGATATCTCAGATTAACACATGTTTAAATGGGCATGCTAAAACTGTAAGAATAACCACTTAAGCAACAAAAAGTAGATGAAATAACTTCTAAAGCTATGAGAGGAAAAAAACAGGGGATGAAAAACCTCAATCTATCAAATAAAAGGAGGAAATAATATCTTAAACTTACAACAACCTAGTTTGAATAATGCCATCTTAGTTTCAATATTACACAAAATACTCTGCTCTTATATACCTGTCTCCTGCCCTTTATGTTGTTATCATCACAGCTTACATCATTATACACCAAAGCCCATTAACAAAGATTTATAATTAGTGGTGCAAGAATTTGCCTGTTATGTGAGAAAAGAGAGAAATTATAAGTAATACTAAAATTAAACACACACACACACACGTGTAAATTGGTAGCAATATCCTGGAATTTAGGAAAAATTCCTGTGTAGGCCATACCTGTGAAGCAACACTAACTTTTTAATGTGTAACTCACAGTTCCAGCAGCTCTAACACAGCTATCATACACTGACATGATACCTCTAAGTACACTCAAACATACGGACTGACAGCAGTAGGGGCTCCTGGGTGGCTCAGTGGGTTGGGCCTTTGCCTTTGGCTCAGGTCATGATCTTGGGGTCCTGGGATCGAGCCCCGTGTAGGGCTCTCTGCTCAGCGGGGAGCCTGCTTCCCCCCCAACTCCCCGCCTACTTGTGATCTCTCTGTGTCAAATAAACAAATAAAATCTTAAAAAAAAAAAGAAAGCAGTAGTTTTACTGAGTTTTTTCTGAGGGCCACTCCTAAAACTATATATCCTCTTGTAATTTTTCAAGTTAAAGTGTTTGTGTTACAATGGCAAACCTTAAGCTGATCCTATCTGGTACTAACAGGTTATTGAGTACTGGAACAATTTCTGGAAGAAAAACTTCAAAGAGGTAATCTTAAAAACTTGTATTTCCACTTAAGTAATATGTAACTTTTAAAAGTTAAAAATAGGATAAAATGAAACCAATAACTAAGAAAATAGATCTTTTTGTTTTCTAGTTAGAATAGTTTATTTGTTTAGATAGAGCAGTCACAATCATCTATCTCTTATCTTTTGGGGGTCATTTCATGTGTCTTCTTGGCTCTAGTATCAATATGCTTATTATTTCCTTTCTTCTCCACGTTCAACACTGAACATAAAGCCAGCATTATATTCTCCAAGAGATACAAATGATAAGAAACATGTAGCCTTTTAAATAATATTTACTTTACGGTAAAGAATTACACTCAAATGCTCAGATACATAAGAGGTTAACAATTCTCTAAAAATTATCAAAGAATGATATTCTCCTTAAAATTTTATTATAACAGAATTTATTTCTTAAATTAGTACATAATTATAAAGATCACTACATAATGCTTATTTTATTTTTTCATTTTTCAAATTTTAATTCAATTAGTCAACATATAGTATATCATTAGTTTCTGATGTAGTTTTCAATGATTCATCAGTTGCATATAACATCCAGTGCTCATCACATCTTGTGCTCCATAAATTATTTTAAATTATGAAACACTAGTCTAACAAATACAAGTCTATTCCTCAATAATTGGTGTGATTCTCACACAAAAGGTAGGAATGAAATTAAAAGCAAAAGCATGTGAGATGACAGGACAGAATGCACTATCCATCATGAGTACATTCTTTATTAGAATAAGGGTATGTTTCTGGAAAACATGGCAGGCTACCAGAAGGATGGTGAACTAAGTTTGGATGCTTCTGCTGGGCCACTAGTCTACCTTTCTTAACTGGTTTCCCTAAACTAGGGGAAAAGGGTAAAAGTAACAATAGCTCAGCTACATTTGTCCCCAAGGCAGCATTTCAAGACAATATTGCTGCTTTCAAATAATCCAGTTAAAACCTTCTCTTCCCAACACATCCTATTTCTCACTGTCACTTCCTGAATATTTAAAGAGAATCTATGCAACATTTCTTTCAGAACATAAAGTTTCTTCCTCAGAGATCTAAAGTAACTTAGCAAGTATTAAAGAATTTGTTTTCTATAAAAAAGTTTCCATTGTACTACTGGCAAAAACAGTAAGAGATACAACTGAAGCAGATCTGAGAGCCAGAAATTTTGAATTTTAATTATGAGTCAGCCACAGAACTACTCAGCTGGTTTCACCAAACTATACTTAAACTGTATAAACTCTGCATTCTCATCTGTAAAGTGAAAGTGTAATGGTGAGCACTCTGGACTCTGAAAGTGACAAATTCCAATGACATCTCATAAAAGAGAATAAGTAACAAATTAATTCTCTGTTGGACTGGATTCTCATTTCCTAAATTAAAACAATTATTTCTAAGATCCTTAGGATCCTAAAGAGAGGGAAGGGCAGAGGGAGACAGAGAGAATCTTAACCAGGCTCCACACCCAGCTTGGAGCCTGAATCGGGGCTCAAGATCACAAAAGGGAGATCATGACCTGAGGTGAAATCAAGAGTCAGACACTTAATTGACTGAGCCACCCCGGTACTCCCAAAAAGGCATTTATATTTTCTGTTGCCAGGGGACTGAGGTAAACTTTGGAAAGGGAATATGAATTCAGAACTGTTTTTAAATTACTGACTTATCTGAAAGAGAAAATTAGCAAAATGGTGACCTGACCTGTTCATAGATCTTCCAAAGGCAAAGAGTGACTTTCAGTCCCATCAGAAAGAGGCCCAATGTTGAGAACCAACACCAAGAATGAGACATTGTGATAGGGGTTGGAATAATCTTTTAGGCATTGTCACTCCTACTATTCTACTATTTGGATTATTCTTAGAAGACTGCATCCTTAAAATATCCAGGGATGGGATTTTTTATGGAGCAAACTTATTGAATAAGCTCATAATTTATAGATATTCATATTCAAAATATTACTTTTAAATCTTTTCAAAACATCCATGGATGCTTTGAGATTTTTTTTTCTCCTTCTGGTCAATTTTCATTCTTTTGTTTTTTAAAATGAATCTGTTCTTTTATTCATATGCACACACATCTGAGTAAGGGGAGAGGCTTAATATTTTCAGGTTTGGGGGCTGCTGAAGGTCTTTATCCCTGTCCCCAGAGGGTAGCTTCTGCGCCTGGATGCTGTTCTCCAGAGGTGGCTGGATTCAGAGGACGGGAATGACCTCCCACCTGTTCTACAGGAGTGGGCATATTTGCAAATGCGCTTGAGTCACTTTTGCAAATTGCAAGTACTTGTATTAAAAAAGAAGATCCTGTGCTGATGAATCCAGCCCTTTTTACAGGCGCCTGGAGGGTGGAGTGGGAGCAACCTGGCACTAATCCTGGTTCTTCTTTAGAACTACAACCTGGGACCCCAAGCAGGACAGAGACTCAGCATCCTCCTCTGCAAATGAGGTCATCTCGTGTTACAGAAGTTTAATTGGCACTAAATAGAGTTGTGTGACACCAGTACAAAGCCAGGTCCACTGCAGATACTTAATAAATAAGAGCAGATACTTAATAAATAAGAGCAGATACTTAATAAATAAGAGCGAGAGCTCTGCACAGGTGGACGCTTTACAGTAGCCACACATGAAACCAGGTCAAGAGGCCAGCTTGTGGAGGTCTCTGGGAAAGTAGGCAGATACATTTGGCTTGTGAAGACTGTATTAGGCTTAACACATAATTGTTTCTTCGACAAATGAGTGGGAGGTAAACCTCTTTTACTGAGCACTTTCTAAGGGCCGGCTGTGGCATTGGCTCATATAAATTCCACATAAATTCTCTCTATTAATTCTGTCCACAAACTTGTGGGATCTTCTGATCAATTTTGTTCACCTAATAAGGAATGCTGAAGTGACTTTTTACATTGTCACCATTCCAGGCTATGAGACAGAATACGTTTCATGCAAAATCAGTTGGAAGCCCAGTGATCATGTCTGCCTGTACATATTTTTTCTTGTGTGCTTGGCAGTAAGTTAGAATAAAAGTTTAGACTACCTGTCTTTGCTACTACACTATATACTATATATTGTCTTATAAGGCTGTGGAAAGAGGATGAAGGCTTCCCAAGCATTTTTATCCTAGCTGGGTATGAAGATCTAGTAAACTATGTACTTTTATAGCTGCAAATACTAGCATACATATCCCTACCCCCATTTCTGCTTCCTCAAAAATGAGCTAGTTTTCCAAATTCAAGATTTTCTGGGAAAACATAGGGATCATATGGTCATACATGTCTTGCGAAGCCAATTTTCACTTATGCCACAGGTAACAGCCTTGCACTCAAGAAGCTCACAGTGAAGGAGGAAAGACAGAGGTATAAACTGTGGGTGATTTTCTCTTGAATGTGCTATAATGGAGGCCATGTGGAAGGAACCATAATGAGCAACCGGTTTGCCTTGAGTTGGGAGGAAAATGGCAAGGAAGGTACAAAGAAAAAGAGCAGGAAAAGTATATGTTTTGACACACACCAGGGGCAGTATGTGAAGAAACACGCCAGGCAGAAAGAACAGTGCCCACAAAGAAGGGGAAATACAGAGTAGCCCCTCAGTGACCACCATAAGCCATTATCGTTTTGACAAGACCAAAGACCACATCTATTCTAATCTTTATCTTTGAGATTATTGTGTTGAAATTAATAAAACTAACAATTAAGAAAAGCTTTCTTATTCCAGCTGAGACCTATATGGGTATATAGCATGTTATGCTTCTACAACATGAATATACAGAAAGTGAAGAACATTATTGTTTCCAAGATGTTTTAAGGAAGAAGAAATCTATATTAAATTGTGAAATACATTTTTGTTCATATATATTATTTAACCTGATGGCTCCCAATGTGTTTGTGTATCTGAAAGAATTAGTGTGCTAACTGGCGTGTTCTTAAAAAGGGACACACGTTGGGACGCCTGGGTGGCTCAGTTGGTTGAGCGGCTGCCTTCGGCTCAGGTCATGATCCCAGTGTCCTGGGATCGAGTCCTGCATCGGGCTCCTTGCTCAGCAGGGAGCCTGCTTTTCCCTCTGCCTCTGCCTGCCACGCTGTCTGCCTGTGCTTACTCTCTCTGACAAACAGATAAATAAAAATCTTAAAAAAAAAAAAAAGGGACACACGCTGAGAGAACAATGCAGTAACACCTCTCCGCATAGGAGATCACAGGTCACTGTGCCTTGGTGGCAGGGAACTCAGGGACCATGCTCACTAACACCTACTCTGGAAAACCATGGCCAGAAAGCAGAAATTTTTTTAAACAGTGAAACTTTCTGTTTACTTTTCCAATCTTTCTGTTGAGATAAAGAGAACTCATGGGACAACTGGGAGGCTACATTAGATATGAAACATTCCGCTTATTCAATAACATTTAATATTTAACCATAAGTTTACTGCTTTAACTGTAATGTTCTTAACAGGATTTCAAAGATGGATCAAAACTGGCTGTGTCTCTGGCCAGCATTGGCTCATGTTGCTGCATTAAAGTTACTTATGTTGAGATCATGATGTTGAGCCTCCCTGAAGTAAATAAACCTTGCTTTACACAGAAAAAAGTATCCCCTGACCTTAATGTATCACATATTTTCAGAAACAAGTCAATAGTATATTACATCTCTAGGACTTCACTTAATTTGCCTCATGTATGTTTTCAGTAAGCAGTACTGTACTTGATCCTTTAATATTTGCAATATTCTGAAAAATTACTTCACCATTCCCTCTAGAATTTTCACCTAAGCTTTACATGATTTTCACAGTCAATCACTGCATGGAAGTTGAAGCCTCCAAACCACAGTTACGCTGTTGACACTTGAATAACATAGGTTTGAAATGCATGGGTCCACTTAAATGTGGATTTTAAAATAAATATGTTGAAAAACTTTTTGGAGATTTGTGACAATTTGAAACAACTTCCAGACAAACCAAAGATATTTAGGACAAAATCCAAAGATATTTAGGAAATATCTAAAAACTTACGAAAAAGTTAGGTATGTCATAAATGCATAAAATATATGTAAATATTAGCCTATTTTGCCATTTACTACCATAAAATATACACAAATACATTATAAAAAGTTAAAATTTATCAAAAGTTATCACACACACACACAGAGATTTCAACTGATAGTTGAAAGAAATGTAAACAAACATAAAGATGCAGTATTAAATTATATTATTTGATAACTGAAAGCAAAAGGAAATTGAAGGATCTAGAGCTGGAATTTAATGCCAGCAAAGAATAGTTTGATAATTTTAGAAAGAGGTTTGGCTAAAAAATGTGAAGATAACAGGAGAAGGAGCTTCTGCTGACCAAGAAGAGGCAGATGAGTTCCCAGGCACCGCTAAGAAAATCATCAAGGAGAAAGGATATCTACCTGAACAGGTTTTTAATCCAGACGAAAGTGTCCTAACCAAGGCAGAGAAAAAGAATAAAAAAAGCTGCAAAGGATATTTATTAGTAATGAAGGGAACCAGGATTCAAGACAGGAAGGGAATGGTTAACTCTACTGTTTTGTGCAAATGCAGTCAGGTTTATAATCAGGACTACTCTTATCTATAAAGCTGCTAACTCTGATACTTAAAGGGAAAAGAGAAATACCACCTGCCCGTGTTTCAGTTATTTAAGAAGGCCTCGACAAAGAGAACCCTTTTCCTTGACTGATTCGACTGATGCTGAAGACATGAAGTATCTTGCCAGTAACTGACTGCCTTTTCAGTTCTTTTGTTATTAGAAAATGGCCCTGGCCACATAGAACCCCAAGAATTCGACAACAGTGAAGAGGCTGAAATAGTCTACTTGTCCACAAGCACAACATCTCTAATTCAGCCTCTAGACCACAATGTATGACATTGTTAAGTCTCATCACACATGGTACTTACTCTATGGAAATGATTGTCAACACCATGGGAGAAAACCCCAAGACAGAACATCAAAAAAGCCTGGAAGGATTACACCAGTGAAGATACCAACAATGTCAGAGAAAAAACCATGAAAGCCATCAAGATCCAAACAATACATTCCTGCTGGAGCAAAGTACATTCAAATATTGTGTATGACTTCACAGGATTTAGGTCATAGCCAATAAAGGAAATCATGGAAGAGATTGTGGATACAGCAAAAAAGGTGGGGGTGTGTGAAAGGTTTCAAGATACAGATCTTAGAGAAATTAAAGAGCTAAAAGATACTACACCAGAGAAATAAACATAAGACTCGATGGAGAGGAGTGCTTCCAAACCAGCTCCAGACGATGAGAAAGAAGACACAGAAGAAGGAGTGCCTGAAAACAAATTGACACTAGATAGTCTGGCAGAAGGATTCTGATTATTCAAGATTGCTTTTAGGGGTGCCTGGGTGGCTCAGTTGGTTAAACATCTGCCTTCAGCTCAGGTCATGATCCCAGAGTCCTGGGATCATGCCCCGCATCAGGCTCCCTGCTCAGCAGGGAGTCTGCTTCTGCCTCTCCATCTGCCTCTTCCCCAGCTCATGCTCTCTCCCTCTCAAATAAATAAAGTCTTAAAGAAAAAAAAAAAAAAAACAGCCACCAAAACTGCTTTTGCAACATGGATCCTTTTATGATAAGAGGCATTGAAACTAAAGCAAGAGGGGGACTGGTATCATATAGAAACATTTTTAGAGAAATGAAAAAGTAAAAATTTAAGATGGATATTAAGACTTATTCCCATAAAGTTACAATGCCTGCCTCTCCTTCCCCTCCTTTCTAACCCTTCCACATCCTTTGCCTCTGCAGCATTTCAGAATAAACCCTCCTCTATTTCTTCCTCCTCAGCCTACTCAATGTGAAGAGAATAAAGATGAAGACTTTATGATGATCCACTTCAAGTTAATGAATAACAAATAATTATGCCATATGGTTAATAAACTTACTGTGGTGTATGTGTGCAAGTATCTTTGCATGAAAACCTAATAACTGCATGAGACAGTTTTGTGTCAGCATCATCATTGCCTAAGTATTCATTGTGTAGAACATATGTACAAGACTCATACGGAAGTGGAAGCCTGTTCTTACATAGGAAAAAGGAGAGTGATATTTAATGTAAATTAGTAACTTGGTAGTTTCATACTGCTTTATAACTCTTCTTCCAAAGAATTATATTGCTGTACAATATGCCTTTTTCTCTTATAACTGGGGACTGCATATCAGCCTATCATCAGATGTATTTTTTAATGTTAAAATGTTTCCAATACTATATTATGAATATGACTGTGACATGGTACACCATAAAAATTTTGTAAGGATTCATTCATTCATTATTGTATAGCCTAAGCTACATGAAGCAATTATATTCATTACAATAGACCACCATAACGCAATCATATTGTTGCTTTTTTGTTATCAATATGTGAATCATTAAACCTGTAAAATAATGTGAATTTTTCATTTTTGATGTTTAATGTTAGTAAAATATATAACATCTACAATGTTTGTATCATATAAGACAATATTGATGTAGGCTCTAACAGATGATCCATCTTGTAAACATGACAAACTTATTATATCAATAAATATAGTACAGTACTATAAATGTATTTTTTCTTCCATCCGATTTTCTTTCTTTTCTTTAAAAGATTTTATTTATTTATTTATTTGAGAGAGAGAGAGAGACAGACAGAGCATGAATGGGAGGAGGAGGCAGAGGGAGAGGGAGAAGCAGTCTCCCCACTGAGCCAGAAGGCTGATATGGGACTCAATCCCAGGACCCTGGGATCATGACCTAAGCTGAAGGCAGATGTTCAACCAACTAAGAAACCCAGGTGCCTCCCTTACGATTGTCTTAGTAACATCTTCGTTTCCCTAGCTTACTTTATTATAAGACTATACAGTATATACGGTGCCTGGGTGGCTCAGTTGGTTGGTTAAGTGACTGTCTTTGGTTCAGGTCATGATCCTCAAGTCCCAGGACTGAGTCCCGTGAGCAGGAAGTCTGCTTCTCCCTCTGACCCTCCATACTCTCATGCTCCTTCTCTGTCTCTAAAATAAATAAAATCTTAAAAAACATATATACAGTATATAATACATACAACATACAAGATATGCATTAGTTGACTGTTTAAGTTATTGGTAAGGCTTTTGGTTAATAGCTAGATATTACTAGTTAAGTTTTTGGGGAGTCAAAAATTATGCAAATTTCCAACTGTGTGGGGGTTGACACCCTTAACCCCTTAATTGATCAAGGGTCAATTGTAATTATGTTTCTATAGTGTCACAGAGAAACATAAGTGGAAACAGTTGGGTTCATAAATCCGAGCTCTCTGTTCTGTTCTATTGGCCTATGTGTCCATTTTTGTGCCAATACCATGCTGTCTTGGTGACTACAACTTTGTAGTATAGCTTGAAGTAAGGCAATATGATGCCCCCCAGCTTTGCTTTTCATTGTCAACATTTCCTTGGAGATTCTGGGTCTCTTCTGGTTCCGTACAAATTATAGAATTGTTTATTCTAGCACTTTGAAAAATGCTGGTGTAGTTTTCATCAGAATGGCATTGGAAGTATAGATTGGTCTGGGCAGTGTAGACATTTTACAATGTTTATTCTTCCCATCCATGAGCATGGAATGTTTTTCCATCTTTTTGTGTCCTCTTTGATTTTTTTCTGGAGTGTTCTGTAGTTCCTAGAGTATAGATCATTTACCTCTCTGGTTAGGTTTATTCCAAGGTATCTTATGGTTTTTGGTGCTATTGTAAATGGGATTGATTCGCTAATTTCTATCAGTTTGTCTTCTAGATCACTAATTTGTTCTTCTGCCTCATTTACCCAGCTGTTAGAGTATCTATATTAGATTGGGTCTCACTGATAGCATTTTTAAATTCTGCCAGATCAGCTCTCACTTCTGCCCTTAGAGAATCTGTGTTGCCATTAATGGTTTTCTCCAACCTAGCTACTGTCTGCATAACTGTTACCTGAAGTCTATTTCCAACGTCTTGCTTATATCCATATCCATTAGTTGTGTAGCAGAGGTCACAGTCTCTGAATTTTTTCTGTGTTGGAGGTTCCTCCTTTTAGTCATTCTGTTGAGGGGTGGTTGAAGGAATGCACAGAGTGCAAAGTATTAACCACAACCCAAGCAAGACCTTTTACAGAGACCTTATGGCCGTAGGACTCTTATTCTTCCAGGAAGGCCTCTTGTCTTCTGGGGGAGGGGTCTGCCGCCCTGTTACTCAGGCAACCCTGTTTGGGCAGAATTGTCCTGCTCCCCTATGGGGGTGATGGGCTCAATGAAAACTGGTTTTGGGGGGCTTTTGTCCTCTGGTGACTTTCCGTGTCTCTTTCAAGAGTCAGAGCAGAGGTGACTGTATTCAAAGTTCTGTCTCAGAACAGAGATCCCAGTCTGTTCTACATTGAGGTTTCCAGGCCACACCCTCTTCATTTTTGTCTGTGCGGCTAAAAACCTCAGCATCCTGGGTTGTGTGTCGCACAACAGTACTACCAGCCCTCCCTTCCAGGTCCAGGCACATCTCTGCCCTTTGTGTTTCTAAAACTGCCAACTGCCCCCAATTGGCACACATGCCCCCGCAGCTCCAGGTTTCAGTCTGGGGGTGCTGCCCTAAAGTCCTCTTCCCACCACTACTGATTTGCGAGTCTGTGCCCAGTCCCCAGTGAGGGAGGCTTTTGTGCTCTGTTGGTGCAGGATCCCGGAGGCTCCCTCCTCCTTCCATTCATTTTCTGATACCTGCCTGCAGAATCATGGCTCCCTGCTTAATATCTCAAAACCAACTGCCAGAGATACTCTGTTTGTAGAGGTCTGGATATATGTTCTCACATCTCACGCTGATTTCATGGGTGTTCAAAATGGTCTGGTAGATATCCAGCTCAACTGAGGTGCCTGGTTGAAACAGGGGCGCCTACTCCTCAGTCATCTTTCCCCGCCTGCCAACATACCCATTCTTTTTATTTATTTATTTTTTTCTTAATATTAGTATCAAACTGAGTTTTACTAAATATTCTATTTAAATTGGATTTATATATTTTTAGATACGGTGTGCCTCTACATCCACATGTGCACTGCAGAGATATGAATTTTGGTAAAATAACCAATTTATGAACTAAAACAAACACCAGAGAATAACTAGCTCTTTTAACTGCTCCCTTCTTCTTTCTGTAAATGTTTTTATTTTAGTACATGTTTTTATTTTATGAATGTTGCCATTTTAACCATTTTTAGGTGGGCAATTTGGTGGCATTAAATGTATGCATAATGGTGTATAATCATCACAACTATCTATTTCAAGAACTTTATCACTAGCCCAAACAGAAACTCTATACTTATTAAACAGTAACTTTCCAGTCACCTCACTTCTTAGTAATTTCTATTCTACTATCTATCTCTATGAATTTGTCTATTCTAGATAACTCATATAAGTGGAATCAAATAATATTTGATTTTTGTATATGGCTTCTTTCATTAATCATATTTTCAAAATTCACCCAAGGTGCAGCATATTTTAGAATTTCACTCACTTTTAAAGGATGAATAATATTTAGTTATATGTATATACAATATTTTGTCTATCTATTCATCTGATGCTATGTTGTTAGCATCAGGGGTTTGTTTTCTTCTTTTGGCTGTTGTCAATAATGCTGTTATGAACACTGGTGAACAAGTATCTATTTGAGTCCCGTTTTTCAATTCTCTTGGATATATACTCAGGAATGAAATTGCTGATATATGGTAATTTTGTTTAACTTCTTAAGGAAGAGCCAAACAATTTTCTACAGCAGCTGTGCCTTTTAAAATTCCCAGTAGCAGTGCAAAAGAGTTCCAATTTTTTCACATCCTCATCAATATTTGTTATTTCCCATGGTCTCTGATCATAGCCATCCTGATAGCTATGAAGTGGTATCTTACTGTGGTTGTTTTTATTTTATTTTATTTTATTTATTTATTTGACAGAGAAAGACACAGCGGGAGAGGGGACACAAGCAGGGGGAGTGGGAGAGGGTGAAGCAGATTCCCCGCTGAGCAGGGAGCCCAAGGCGGGGCTCAATCCCAGGACCCCGAGATCATGACCTGAGCTGAAGGCAGATGCCCAATGACTGAGCCGCACAGGCGCCCCTTACTGTGGTTTTGATTTGCATATTACTAGAGACTAATGATGCTGACCACATTTTCATGTGCTTATTAGTTTTTTGTATATCTTCTTGGGAAAAATATCTATTTATGTCCCTTGCCCATTTTAAAACTGCGTTGTTATAGGAGTTCCGTATTAATTGGGCATATTAATCCCTTAACAGATACATGATTTGCAAATATTTTCTCACGTTCTATCTGATGTTTTTTCACTTTCTTGATACTGTCCTTTGATGCACAGATGTTCTTAGTTAATGACAAAGTTCGATTTATCTATTTTTTAAAATTTCCTATCCTTTTGGATAGGAAATCCAAGAAATCACTGCCAAACCCAACGTTATGAAGATTTTCTCATGTATTTTCATCTAACGGTTTTATAGTTTTAGCTCTTAAGTTTAGGTCTTTGATTGTTAGTTAATTTTTGCATGGCCCAACTTCCTTCTTTTGCATATGGCTATCCAGTTTCCTATCACCGTTTGTTGAAAAGTCCGCTCTTCCCCATGGTTTTAGTGCCCTTGTCAAATAATTTCAGCATATATAAGGGTTTATTTTGGGTGTCTCTATTCTATTCCAGGGTTCCACATCTCTGTCCTAATGACAAAACCATACAGATATAAATACTGTAGCTTTGTATTAAGTTTTGAAATGAGGAAGTCTGAGTCCTCCAATTTTGTTTTCCTTTTTCAAGATTAATTTGGCTATTTAGGATTCTTTGATACTCCATATGAATCTTGTGATGGGTTTTCTCCACCCAGAAAAAAAAATGCTATTGGAATTTTGATAGAGACTGCTCTGATTCTACAGATTTCTTTGGGGACGATTGTCATTTAACAATATGAAAGCTTCCTCCAATTCATGTGAACATGAAATATTTTCCATTTATTCACGTCTTTTTTACTTTCTTTCAGTAAAGTTTTATAGTAGACTTGTAGTAGTATTACTTCTATGTGTAGAAGTTTTATATATCCTTGATCAAATTTATTCTCAAGTATTTTATTCTTCCTGATGCCACTGTAAATGGAACTGTTTTCTTAATTTCCATTTTCCTATCATTCATTGCTAGTGTACAGAAATACAACTGCCTTTTATATATTGTTTGGTACCCTGAAACTTTATTACCTCAAACTGTGTGTGTAATCTTTGGGGTTTTCTATATATAAGATCATGCCATCTGTAAGCAGAGATAATTTTTATTTTTCCTTTTCAATCTGAATGCCTTTACTTTCTTTCTCTTGCCTAACTGGCCTATCTAGGATTTCCACTACTATGTTGAAAAGAAGTGTTAAATGGTGGTCATACTTGTCATGTCTCTGATCTTAGAGGAAAAGCTTACAGTCTGTCACCATTAAATGTGATGTTAGGCTGTGGAAATTTTATGAATGTCCTTGTATCAGGTTGAAGAAGTTCTTGTCCCTGGTTTCTAGACTATTTATAGTAATAAAATTTATAGTAATAAAAGGGTGTGGGTTTTCTTTTTTCGAATGGTATTTCTGCATCAATTCAGATGATCAGATGGTTTTCTCTTACATTCCATTAATGTGGTGTATTACATCGATTTTTATATGGTAAATAATCCTTAAATTCTGGTAATAAATCACACTTGGACATGGTATATAATCATTCTTTTCATATGCTGAATTCACTTGCT
The DNA here is from genome assembly GCF_963455335.1 of Martes martes. Taxonomy (NCBI): domain Eukaryota; kingdom Metazoa; phylum Chordata; class Mammalia; order Carnivora; family Mustelidae; genus Martes; species Martes martes. The sequence goes on from NC_137891.1 coordinate 83,606,290, forward strand.
AACATTTTCTCGAGGATTTTGGCATCACTATTCACAAGGGATACTGGTCCCTGGTTTTGTTTTGTTTTTATATTATTTTTCTGAAGCTTTGGTATCAGAATAATACTGTCCTCATAGAATGAGTTAGTAACTGTACCTTACTCTTCAATTTTTAGGAAGAGTTTGAGAATGACTGGCATTCTTTTAAATCTTTTAAAAAGATTCATTTCAATCTTCTTTAAATGTTATGGATAATTCACAGGTCACATATTTTTCTTTGTTGGAAGATTTTTGATTACTGATTAATCTCCTTACTGGTTGTAGGTCTGTTCAGATTTTCTATTTCTTTACAAGTCAGTTTTGATGGGTTTGTGTGTTTCTGGGAAATTGTCAATTTCATTTAGGTTATGCAATTTACTGGTGTTCAACTATTCATACTCTTTTCATAGTCCTTTTCATTTCTGTAAAATCAATAGTTATGTATTCCTCTTCATTTCTGACTCTAATCATTTGGGTCTTCTCTCTCTTCTTTTTATTTTTAATTTTTTAATAATTTTTAAAAAGTCTTTATTTGAAATAGAGAGAGAGCAAGAGCAGGAGAAGGGGGAGTGGCAAAGGGAGAGGGAAAAGCAGGCTCCCTGCTGAGAAAGGAGCCCAATGCAGGGCTTGATCCTGGACCCTCTGATCATCACCTGAGTCCAGGGCAGATGCTTAACCCACTGAGCCACCCATGTGCCCCTTGTTTTTGTTTCTGAATTGAATGTCAATTATTTTGATGTTTTCAAAGAGCCAACACTTAGTTTAACAGATTTTTTCTACTTTCCTTCTGGTCTCTTATTTTTTTAAATCTCCACTCTAATTTTATGTCTACCTTTCTGCTGGCCTTAGATTTAGTGTGCTCTTCTTTCTTTTAATACCTCAAGCTGTACAGATAAGTTTCTTCTTAATTTTAAGGTGTATGTTTACATTTACAAATTACTAATGGCAGTGTTTTTGCATTGTAAATTTAAGTGTGCTTTGTTTTCATTTTCATTTGTCTGAAGGTATTTTCTAATTTCTCTGGTGATTTCTTTTTTTTTTTTTTTTAAGATTTTATTTATTTATTTGACAGACAGATCACAAGTAGGCAGAGAGGCAGGCAGAGAGAGAGAGAGAGAGAGGAGGAAGCAGGCTCCCCACTGAGCAGAGAGCCTGATGCGGGGCTCAATCCCAGGACCCTGGGATCATGACCTGAGCTGAAGGCAGAGGCTTTAACTCACTGAGCCACCCAGGTGCCCCTCTCTGGTGATGTCTTCCTCAACCTATTGACTATTTAAGACTGTATTGTTAATTTCCACATATTTATTAATTTTCAGGTTCTCTTCTGTTTGTAATTTCTAGTTTTATTCCACTGTAAACATAAAAGACACTTTTTAATTTTAATTTTTTTAAAAAATTTAAGATCTGTATATTTGTTTCCTAGGGCTACCATAACAAAATACCACAGACTGGGCAGCCTGAAAACCAGAAAATTATCTTCTCACAGTTCTGGATGCTATAAGTCCAAGATCAAATTGTCTGCAGGTCTGGTTTCTCCTTAGGTTTCTCCTAAGGCTTCTCTCCTTGGTTTGCAGATGGCCACCTTTCACTGAGTCCTCACATGACACTTTCTCTTTGCACATCCATCCCTTATATGTCCTTATAACAGCACACCTATCATACTGGAATAGGGCCCAACCACATGAATTCATTTAAACTTATTATTAACTCCTAAAGTCTCTATCTCTATTATCAAGTTCTGACTTGCACAGGAGTGGTTAGAAATTTAACACAAGGGGCACCTAGGTGGCTCAGATGGTGAAGCATCTGCCTTCGGCTCAGGTCATGATCTCGGGTCCTGGGATAGAGCCCCATGTCGGGCTCCTTGCTCAGTGGGGAGCCTGTTTCTCCTGCTCCCTCTACCCCTTCCTCCCATTGGTGTTCTCTCTCTGTTTCATATATAAATAAAATCTTTTTTTTTTTTTAATAAAGAAGTTTACCATGAATTTTGGGGGAACACAATTCAGCCCATAACAACTTGTTCTGTGGCTTAACATATGGTCTAGGTGTAGGTCTATGGTCTATGTTTTATGTGCACTTAAGTAGAATGTACATTCTGGGGATGCCTGGGTGGCTCAGTCATTAAGCATCTGTCTTTGGCTCAGGTCATGATTCCAGGGTCCTGGGATTAAGTCCCTCGTCAGGCTCTCTGCTCAGCAGGGAGTCTGCTTCTCCCTCTCCCACTCCCTTTCCCTCTGCCTGATATTCTCCCGCTCATGCTCTCTCTTTCTCTGTCAAATAAATAAATAAAATCTTTTTTAAGAAATGAAGAATGTACATTCTGTGGTTTTGGTGTGGTGTTCTCTATATGTTTATTAGGTCTAACTGGTTTATTGTGTAGTTCCAGTCTTCTGTTCTGTCCATTATTGAAAGTGGGATATTGAAGTACTGAAGGTCTGTTTCTCCCTTCATTTTTCAATTTTTGCTTCATATATTTTTGGGGCTACATTGTTAGTTATGTGTATGTTTATTTATTTGAGGTGGGTAGGAAGGAGCAGAGGGAGAGGAAGAGAGAATCTCAAGCAGACTCTCCACTGAGCATGGAGCCTGACTCAGGGTTCAATCTCAGAACCCTGAGATCATGACTTCCACTGAAATCAAGAGTCAGTTGCTTAACTGACTGAGTCACCTAGAAGCCCCAGGTACGTAGAATTGCTTAGAATTGTTATATCTTATTGTATTGAACCTTTTATCAATATATAATATCTGTTTTTTTCGAACCTTTTAAAAATTTAAAGTCTATTTTGCCTAATAATAATATATCCACACTGGTTCTCTTTAGTTATTATCTGTATGCAATTATACTTTTTTATTCTTTTTCTTTCAATCACTTTCTGACCTTATATTTAAATTAAATACCTTAGAGACAGCATATAGATGAACATTTTTTTTTTCTTTTTGAAATCCAACTTGCCAATCTCTCTTTTTTAAAATTATGTTCAGTTAGCCATTGTAGAGCACATCAATACTTTTTAATGTAGTGTTCAATGATTCATTAGTTGCGTATAACACCCAGTGCTCATCACAACACATGCTCTCCTTAATACCCATCACCCTGTTACCCCATTCCCCAATCTCCTTTTTAATAGTTTTGTTCCATCTATTCACATTTAATGTGATTACTGATAAGAAAGGATTTATTTCTGTCATTTATCTATTTTTTAATTACTGTTAGCACTTTATTTTTTTCTGTATGCCTTGTTATTTTTGTTTTTCAGTTTCAATATTTTTATAGTAAAATATTAACAATTACATATTAATGTTAATAATTGTGTATTTAATATTCCATTGATTTTGGGGGGTATACATTTTAATTTCTTCTTTTCTTTTGTCTATATTTTTTAGTTATTCTCTTAACATTTACCCTGCAAGTTACAACTAACATCTTAAACTTAAAATAATCTACTTTGGAAAAGACCAATTAAGTTTCGATAGTACACAAATACTTTGTACCTGCCATACATCTCCTTCTGTCCCTCCCTTATAGTGTATTGTCATAGATTATATCTTTATACACTGTATTCCCATTAATGTATATTTATGATTACTGCAGCATGCACTTTCATGTTAAATGATATAGCAAATATTACAAACAATACCGACAGTACACTAATACTGGTTTTTATATTTACTTCTGTAGTTACCTTTACCAGTCTTTTTCTATTTAGGTTCAAGTTGCCAAACATTTCACCTGAAGGACTATCTACTAGTAATGACAGGTCTACTAGTAATGAACACCCTTGGCTTCTATTTATTTGTAAACATCTTAATTTCTCTTCCATTCTTGAAAGATCATTTTGCAAGACATATAATTTTTGGTTGGGTTTTTTTTTTTTTTTTCCTCCCAGGATTTTTTGGTAAGAGTTTATTTATTTATTTATTAGAGAGAGAGAGAGAGAGAGAGAGAGCAAGCGCATGCAGGAGCAGGGGGAGCAGCAGAGGGAGAGGGAGAAGCAGGCTTTCTGCTGAGCAAGGAGCCCGACGTAAGGCTTGATCCCAGGACCCTGTGATCATAGACCTGAGCCAAAGGCAGATGATTAACTGACTTAGCCATCCCGGTGTCCTCTTCCAGGATTTTAAATATGTCATCCAACTGCTTTCTGACCCCATATTTTTTTTATGAGAAATTATCTAAATATTTTTGAGAATCCCTTGTGCATGACAAGTTCATTTTGTCTTGTCTCTCTTCCTTGGATTTTAACAATTTCACTGTAATATGTTTTGGTATTGGACCTCTCTCAGTTTATCGTTCTTGGAGATTGTTTAGTTTCTTAGATATGTATATTTATGCCTTTCCTCATATTTGAAAGGTTTTTGGCCATTATTCCTTCAAATATTTTTTCTCATTTTTCCTTTTTCTCTTTTCCTTCTGGTACTCCTGTAATACATTTGTTCTATATTTGATGGTATCCTTCAGGTCCCTTGGGTGCTATTCATTTCTCTTTATTCTTATTTCTTTTTACTCCTCAGACTATAGAAGTTCAATTGTCCTATCTTCAAGTTCACTGATCTTAAGTTTCACTTGTTCAAATATGCTGTTTGAACTAGAGAGTTCAAAACCCTCTAGTGAGTTTTAAAATTTAAATTATTGTATTTTTCAGCTCCAGAATTTTGCTTTTCTAATAAAAGTTCTTTCTGTATCTCTTTTGAAATTTTCATTTTGTTTATATATTATTTTCCTTATTTCCTTTAGTTTTCTATCTACGGTTTCCTTTAATTCATTGTACATATTTAAGACAGTTGATTTGACATCTTTGACTAATAATTCAAATGTCAGGGCTTCCTCAGTGATGGTTTCTGCCATTTTTTCCCGTTAATGGGATATTCTTTCCTGTTTCTTGTTTCTTTGTGCATTTTGTAATTTTTGTTGAGAAGTGGATATTTGAGTATTATTTTGTGGTAACTCTGGAAATTTAATTGTCCCATTCTTCAGGGATAGTTGAAAATTACTTGTTGAGGGCTGGAGTCATCTGTTTGACTTTTCAGTACTATTTTTCCAAGGTGTGTGTTCCTTGTCATATGTGGTGTCTGTTATTTCTGTTTCATTATCTCTAGTGGTCACCTAGTGATCTGATACAGATTTCCTTAAATTTTTGGCTCCGAAAAGGGGAAGTAGGCAAATATTGTCTCTTTAAGTCTCTTGGAAACCACTTCAGCATGTGGGGGTTAAAAAAATGTCCACTGTCCTCTGTGCCAGTTCCTCCGTGATCAAAAGCAGCTTTCAGCAATCAGTACAGAACCCTGATATATTGCCCACCCTGGCTCCACCATTCTGCACCAGGATTGTAAGGCTGAGGATGTGGGATGGTAGCTACTACCACTTGAAAGGCTGAAATTCCTCCAAATTTACTCTTTTTCAAAGTCTCCCCTGGAGCTACAAATGTTCAACTTCATTCAGTTCCTACCAGTGCACTAGTTGTTTAGATGGAAGTGTTTCCTACTCCACCATTTTTTGAGACATCACCACCCTTCCTTCTTCTCTCTCTTTTTTTTCTAAAGATTTTTTTAATTTATTTTTTTGTCAGAGAGAGAGATCATAAGTAGGCAGAGAGGCAGGCAGAGAGAAGGGGGAAGCGGGCTCCCTGCCGATCAGAGAGCCTGAAGTGGGGCTTGATCCAAGGACCCTGGGATAATGACCCGAGCAAAAGGCAGAGGCTTTAACCCACTGAGCCACCCAGGTGCCCCAGCCTTCTTCTCTTGATCCATTTTCTTAGATTAGGAAAACTGTGGTCGTTTGTTGCTCATGGTTTGCTTATATGTTCTCCTCTGTTTTGGCTTTCCTCTATTATAAAACATAACGCACATCTGCATATTAGACTCTAAGCAGTCTGACAGTATATTAACCAGTCCATAGTTAAGTAGCCTTTCCCAAAGTTATTTGAGTACAGAACCTTTTGGTTGTAATCCTATGAAGATCCATGGGGAAGTGTTCTGTAGCTGATGTCTGCTTTTCTTCTTTTCTCATGGAAGCATAAAGGATTGATTTTGTTCTCTCCTCCCATCTAGTTTTTTAGATTTTCTAGATTACTATCATGGTATTCATTTTTTCCTTTTATCACTGCATTAGTTTTCTATTTACTTCCTCTCAAGACATCCTGTAATTTTGGTGGGAAAAAATTGCCCTTTTGGCTGTCACAACAGAAAGTCAGTATCACCCAGGAAACAAGCCTTCCATCTTTAACCCTGCTTTACTCCTAGCAATAAGTGTCAGCAACATCTTCACTTCAAAGAATCCCAGGTGGCAAATATAAAGGAGGAACAAAAGCAGCTGTGAATAAGCCCATGGGTTCTACCTTGGTCCTCTGGGACTTACCAAACATGGGTTACACTGAAAACCCAAATCAGCTGACAAGAGTTTCTCTTTTGGCATCACAATCTCTTTTATGTTTACTCAGGGCTCTGGCTATTGCTGGTGTCAAGAAGGTACTATTGATTGTGCCCCCCAAATTAACCCAAGTCTCCCCATTTTGCTGCATGGTCTCATAAGTCACTTGTTTCCTCAAACCAAAAACTTAGGAGTCTTCCTTATTTCTTGACTTTCATTCACATAGCACATCAAACCTATCAGCAAATCATGTTGCCTCTGACTCCAAAATATATCCCAAATCTGCTGTTTACCATCCTAACCAAGTCATCAACTTCCTTACACTTGAGCTACTTCCAAAGCCTCCAAGATGCCTTTATTCTAGCCTCCTACAGGCAGTCTCCACAAACTTCAAAGTGTAAACCAGACATCTCTTTTTTCCTGGACAGCAGAGAGGATTCAATACCAGCTCTTTATAACATTGTACACAGGTTCTCCAGCCTCTTTTGCTGCCACCCCTGCTTCAGAATTTCCATTTCATCTATCTAACACTATTTGTATACATTCTAGCTCTACTTGTATACATTCTAAAGTCCTTTACAACTTGTTTATATTACCCTTACTCTTCCGTCACACTGTGAGTTCCTTAAGGACAAAGATGATTTGTCATTTTGGTTTCTTTTGTTTATGTTTTTTATTTATTTTTGAGAAAAAGGAAGCCCATGAGTGGGGTTAGGGGCATAGGGAGAAGCAGACTCCTCACTGAGCAGGGAGCTCATGCAGGACTCTATCTCAGGACCCTGGGATCCTGACCTAAGCCAAAGGCAGACACTTAACTGACTGAGCCACCCAGGTGCCCTGATTTGTCATTTTGAATACTGTATCCCCATTATCTAGCACAAGGCCTATTACAGTATATGTAAACATTCAATAAATGCTTCTTAATGAATGTACAAATCAATGATATATTGATATATCCTGTTACTCAAATAGGGAGCATAAGAAGACAACAATGTCTTGATGATTATTTAATACTCAACACTGATCATATAGTTATTGAATATCTACTATGTCTAGCATTATTACAGTCATTGGAAATACAGTAGGAAAAAAGACTGACTTAAAAGTTTCAGCTAATGTACACTTGATCTTAGCCAAAAATGAAAGTTTTAGCTAATGTAATATGACAGAGACAGGTAAGGAAGCTTAAGTATTAGGAAGGAAACAATAAAAATTATTCTCATAAGTGATATAACTATAAATAGAAATGTTTTATTACATAAACTGGCATACAAATAGACAAGAAAGTCTGTAGGACCCCAACAAATATGGATACAAGTTGAGACAACCAATTCTCTAAAGAGAATCTGTCATTAGTAAATAAATATAGGAAAAAGTATTCATTTTGACCAGTAGCAGGTACTCTACTATGAGGTTTATAGATAACTGTATTAAGGTATTAGAGCAGTAACAATAACAAAATGCATACCGTTAACTGACTAAAACAGTTCCTAAAATCTACTCTGAAAAACAATCTGAAATATGTACTAAATTATATACATGTGTATGCCTATTAAAGAGCTATTTATGTTTGAAAAAAATGGATATATATTACACACTGATGATACAGAAAAGAATAAAGAAATAATATCATAATGTGTAGTGATTAAAAATGTTGAGTGTAGGGGTGCCTGGGTGGCCCAGTCAGTTAAGTCTGCCTTCGGCTCAGGTCATGATCCCAGGGTCCTTGGATTGAGCCCCACCTCAGGCTCCCACCCCAGTGGGGACCCTGCTTCGCCCTCTTGCTCTGCGCCTCTCCTCCATTCATACTGTCTCTCTCTCTCTCAAATAAATAAACAAAAATCTTTAAAAAAAAAAAAAGTTGAATGTGTATTGATGTGACTGCTGAGAAACTGGTGGCAGTGGGAACATTTATAACTTTGACAGGTTACTATGGTAACAATATATTGAAAAGCTCAAACCCCATCATATTCTCTAAGCAAGAATTCTTATCTTTTTTTTGAGTAGACTCCATGCCCAACATGGGACTTGAACTCATGAGCCTAAGATCAAGTCACGTGCTCTACCAACTGAGCCAGCCAATGACCCTCTAAGCAAGAATTTTTACTTTTAGAAATAGCCTAGTATCATTAGATGGGAGTATAAGCACTTTCACTCAGTACTGTTTCAAACAGCTCAAAATGGGAAGCAACCTTAAAAACTCAACATAAGAGACTGCTTTAATTATGATATATCTGCATAGTGAAATACTAAGTTGCCATTTAAAAGATGATGATACAGACAGATATCCATGGTAATGGGGAAAGTCAGATTTCACTCCTTCCCCAGATTAGGATGCATATTGTAAGGGGGAAAATTATCTACCATACAGTAGAATGAAGGAGTGAACGAGTGGGTAAGGTAGGAGGTGTCCTGGCTGTCCCCTGATACACTATCACATACTTGTCTTTTTCTGGTGCTCATCCTGGCTTTAGATTTGGTATTGGGTCATATTCAATTAGCCAGATGAGTTCTACCTCCTTCTTTCTACAATTAGCATCACAGAAAAGTTCTTTCTTCACATAAAAAGTTGCTAAAATGTTTCTTTGGAATCATATTTAAAGCTTTCAGTTTCCTTTAGCAGGAAACTCTGTTTATTCATCAATTGATAAATGTTAAAACTATATGATGGGGACATGAGATTCATCACACTGTTATATTTTTATGTTTGAAATTTTATACGCTCAAGACCTTTTTATATAAGTTGCTTAGTATTATATAATTCTATGACTATTTCATAATACGATTAATCCTAGGCAAGGCATTTTACTTCTACACTCATTCCCAGATTTACTGGGACAAAATAACACTACATCTTAAAGGAATTCAATCAGAATTTATTAGGTAATATGTAAAGAGGGCTCTAAACTCCTTTGGATAAGTAGCCATTTTACAACAAAACCCACATTTATTACTAAAGGACAAATGGAAGTGTCTGAAGTCTACTGATTGTTTTTAAAAGTGTTTCCATGTTGAAATCCAGTTTGAATGAACACAAAAGACTTTTAGCAGGAAAAGAGCAGACAGCCTACAAAGTAAAAAAAATATTTAAGGTGGAAACTTGTCAAGTTTCCATTAAAAAAAAAAAAAAGACTAGTCATTTTTATTATTTTGGCTTTTCTTTTAACTATGAGGGGTTTTTTTTGTTTCCTGTTTTCTGGTTTTTTTGTTTTTTTGGTTTTTTTTTGAGAGAGAAAGAGAAAGAGTGTGCAAGCAGGGAGGGACAAAGGCAGAGGGAGAGAGTATCCTAAGCAGGTGTAGCACCTAGGGCAGAGCCTTATAAAGGGCTTGAGCCCATGACCCCGAGATCACGATCTGAGGTGAAATCAAGAGCTGGATGTTTAACTGACTGAGTCACCCAGGCACCCCTAACTATGAGCTGTTTTTAAGTGACATCTAGACTAACTTCAGTTAACATCTGGATAACAAAAAGTAAATTCTTAATTAAAATACAGAAACTTCCAAATTATTAAGACAGATAGCCTAAATCACCTATACCAGGATACTGATAAACTCATCTTTCAAAACACTTCCCATCCATCTCTCTTCCTAAAGTACCTAAAAAATACTATTATGCTTTCTTTAAATTAAAAAAGTATCTTTTTGAGAAAAATCTATATGTATATATAATAAGACATAATATAAGACTTAATACAATTCAAGAAGCTATTTAGAAAGTTGTCAAGTTCTCTGAAAAACATGGGAACAGAGAAATCAGGTGAATGACCAAATTCACAAACTTGAAAATATCTAGCAGAAAAGTACTAATTTTTATGATAGTGTTATGAACTGAATTGTGTCTCTTCCAAATTCGTATGTTGAAGGCCTAACCTCTACTGCCTCAGAATGTGACTATATGGAGACAGGGCCTTTAAAAAGGTAATCAAGTTAAAATGAGACCCCTTAGGAAGGGCTCCACTATAACTAGTGTCCATATAATAAGAGGACACTCGGGTACACAAGGGGCATGGGCCTACACAGAAGAAAAACTACTTGAGGACAGAGCAAGAGTGTTGCTATCTTCAAACCAGAGAGAGAAGTCTAAGTGGAAACCAACCACTGGTACCCTGATATTGGATTTCCAACCTCCAAAACTGTGAGAAAATAAACTTCTGTTGTTTAAACCACCCAGTCTGTGGTATTTTTGGGGAGCCCTAGAAACTAATAACAATAATGTGTTAAATTTGTCTGCTGGGTTATAAGAAGGTGGCCAAGCAAGGAGAAGTGGTAATGTTCCACTTAACCCAAATGACCCTGACTGCTGTCTGATGACCTGCTATCATCAGTGACCCTGAGTGCTGTCTGATGACCTGCTCTCTGCAAAATAACACTGTGATATAGATATTTTTCTAGGAAAGGAAATAAACATTTCTATGACTATGTTAAATTACCACCCATTCCAGAGATGTGCAGAAACTTACTTAATTCCACTCCATATTAATGGCTATTTAGGATGGTTTTAGATTTTAAGGTTTTAAGCAAAACATTTATAACACTATCTTTTGTACATATTTGAATATGTTTACAGGATAAAGTCCCAGTAGCAGAAGTTCTCTATCAAAGTGTATTCGCATTAACATTTGTGACATATTGCCAAAGATAAAAACTACACCTCCTACCAACATTTGAGAATGATTGGTATTTTAAAATTTTTGCCAAAGTATCTTGTGATTTATATATTTTATGTTCTACAAATGAATTTTCATGTGTTTGTATTTATTAAAATGTATTTACACATTCATTTCCTTCTTTTGAGATGGTCATTTTGAAAAAGGTCCCAATGACTCCAGAGAAATTTACATCTATTTCAGATATTTTCCCTTTTGTGGATTTACTAAAATTCTTAGCATTAATATCTGGTACCATTTGGCTTGGAAAACACAAGCATTCTAAGCTGTCTTCCTAGAGAGTAAAATTCATTTTCTATTGGATGGCATAACACATAAAAACAGTAAGATCTCACATATTAAAATGGGCAAATAGAGGATTTCATTTGACTCGTATTTTATAACGTGTATTCCATTTATAGAGCAAAAAGTCTCAAGGTGAAAACCCTAAGAGAGACGTAAGAAAGAAAAAATACCAAATCAAGTTTGGAATTAACAATCTCTGCATACAGAACCACACATGAAATCCCATATAATTCCACACAGAAAATTTCCCCTAAAAGAATGACAGAAGCAGGGTGCCTGGGTAGCTCAGTCAGTTGAGTGTCTGTCTTTGGCTCAGGTCACTATCTCAAAGTCCTGGGATGGAGCCCCTCAGTGGCAGCGGGCTCCCCGCTCAGTGGGGAGTCTGCTTCTCCCCCTCTATCTGACTCAGACCCCACTTACTCTCTCAGTCTCTCAAATAAATAAAATCTTAAAAAAAAAAAAAAAAAGAATGACAGATTCAACTACCAAGGCAGCTGCCTCAGTAAGATGCAGATCTAAAAATATCCCAAAGTCAAATGATAATAACTCATCCACTTATAAGGTCTAAGGGGCCAGCAGGATTTGCAATTTTTTTGTAAATACGAATTTCTGCAGATAATCTTGATCTAATTTTACTTCTCTTGAGCTCAAGAAAGTATCCCACATTCAATACCTCTAAAGCATCTTTCCTAAAGAATATTCACACTTAGACACTAAATTTTTTTACTTCAAAAATGCATCACTTAATAAATTTTTTTTAAGGTGGGGGTAAGGGGCAGAGGGAAAGGGAGAAAATCTTAAGCAGGTTCTGAGATCATGACTTGAGCTGAAATCAAGAGTCAGATGCTTAACCAACTGAGCCTCTCAAGTGCCCCAGAATGTGTTTTAAAATGTACAGGTGTGCACAAAAATATTAGAAGTTGAGGGAGTAGATTAAAAACAAAGAATACCAAATTGCACTTGCCACCATAGATGAACTTAGACTCTACTGATAGCAAGACCTAAATTACACAAAGGAGCAAAACTAGGGTGAGAAAGGAGAAGATACTTTAATGAGGACAGATTTCTGAAGAAAGACAGATTCCAGGTAACCAACTGAAATCCTGGTGTTTTGACACATGCTGTGATTAACTCCATCACCATAGGGAAGGGAGGAGTATCCTACCAGAACCTGACTCAGAGACTGCTTTTTAGTCCTATTCTATGAATTCATAAACTTAACATGATGCCAAAAAATGGTGTTAGGACTCCTAAGTAATCGTTTGTGGGTGGGGGAGAGATGCATTTCCTACTTTATTACATAAATATAAACTCCAGGAGTCAAAGATTTAAATGTAAAAATTTTTTTCCCAACACAATTTGTTGAAGAGACTGTCTTTCTATTGGATATTCTTTCCTGTTTTGTCTAAGTATTTATCTAAAGGATACAATAATAGTGATTCAAAGAGGCACATGCATCCACTGTTAACAGCAGCAATGACACAACAGCCAAAATACGGAAAGATTCCAGATGTCCACTGACATATATATATATCTATATTTATATTTATGTGTGTGTGTGTATATATATATACACACATATATATATATATACACACCCCCACACTATATGTACACACACACACACACAAACACACACTGAAATGTTACTCAGCTATCAAAAAGAATGAAATCTTACCATTTGCAATGACCTGGATGAAACTAGAGGGTATTATGCGAAGTGAAATAAGTCAGTCAAAGAAAGACAAATACCATATGATTTCACTTATATGTGGAATTTAAGAAACAAAACTGATGAACATAGGGGAAGGGAAGGAAAAATAAAATACGATAAAAACAGAGAGGGAGACAAACTGTAAGAGACTCTTTTTTTTTTTAAGATTTTATTTATTCATTTGAGACAGATACAAAGAGAGAGCGCATAAGCAGGGGGACAGGGAGAGGGAGAGGGAGAGGAAGAAGCAGGCTCCCTGCTGAGCGAGGAGCCCTATGTGGAGCTCAATCCCAGGACCCTGGGATCATGACCTGAGCCAAAGGCAGATGCTTAACCATCCGAGCCACGAAGGTGCCCCTTTAAGAGATTCTTAACTGAGGGTTGCTGGAGGGGAGGTAGGTGGGGAGAACAGATAATTGGGTGATGGGCATTAAGCATGGCACTTGATGTGATGAGCACTGGGTGTTATATGCAACTGATGAATCATTAAATTTTACCCTGAAATTAATAATACACTATATGTTAACTAACATGAATTTAAATAAACGAATAAATAAATAAATGTAAACATTTTAAAGTAATTAATCCATAAAAGTATTAGAATAAAACAAAATCTCATAGCAAGAAAGATCTTAACTTCTTTACTACCTCTGATATAAAAGGCAGAAACTACAGAAGATAGGTAATTCAGGGATATCTGGGTGGCTCAGTCTGCCTTCAGCTCAGGTCATGATCCCAGGGTATTGGGATTGAGCCCTGCATCAGGCTCCCTGCTCAGCGGGAAGCCTGCTTCTCCCTTTCCCACTCCCCCTGCTTATATTCTCTCTCTCGCTGTCTCTCTGTCAAATAAATAAATAAAATCTTAAAGAAAAAAAAAAAGATAGGTAATTTGGTCATGGAAAAATAGACTACACTGCTTTTCAAAAACAAACAAAAAAACCCCTGCTCCCTAAAACAGTTAAAAGACTAATGACAAACCAGGAGAAACGTCATTGAAATGTAAATGATTGACAAGGAGCTATTCTTATCATTTCTACAAGATAAAGATCAATACTAAGATAAAGATCTTGGTATTATGTAATACCAAGATAGTAATAGATCTTAGTTGATACTAAGATAAAGATCAATAATCCAAGAGAACACAGGTCAAAAGTCATCAACAGGCATTTCACAGCAAATAAAATATACATGGTTCTTAAATACAGGGAATGAAGCCTAAACCCATATTACAGAAAAAGAAATGCAAATTAAAATTATTATTTTTTTTTTAAAGATTTTATTTATTTATTTGACAGAGAGAGAGATCACAAGTAGGCGGAGAGGCAGGCAGAGAGAGGAGGAAGCAGGCTCCCTGCTGAGCAGAGAGCCCAATGCGGGGCTAGATCCCAGAACCCTGGGATCATGACCTGAGCCGAAGGCAGAGGCTTAACCCACTGAGCCACCCAGGCGCCCCGCAAATTAAAATTATAAACTTCATTTTCCAGTTTTTAAATTGGTGAAGATCAATACAGTAGGTTAGTAAAAGGAAAACAGGCACTTTATGTATACTGCTAGTAGAAATGTAAAATGGTTTGATAATGTCTGCTAACATCAAAGGGGTATATATCCTCTCATCCAGCAAGAATACTTAAGAAACACATGTAGAAAATGATGTAGTCCTGTTTGTAGTAACCAAAGAGGAGGAGCAACCTACATGTCCATTCAAAGGGTCTGATTGAATAATAATGGTATCTTTAAATTAGAAGAAGTCAGTGCAAAAAGAATGTAGCAACTATTAATATACTAGCGTGTTGTTACTGAATGATCTCCAAGATGCATTTTTAAAATGAAAAAGCATGACACAGAAATATCGTTGGACACATTTTTGTAAAAAAGAATAACGGCAGGAAATACATAAGTAAGTTTATATTATATACGCATCTCTCTCTATATATAGTTGTGAGTGTGTGACACACACATCATCTCTGAATGGTATGTAAGAAACTAGTATGAATGGCTGGGTGAGAATTGAGTGGCTGGGGAGAGCAAATACTGGAAGAAGACTCATGGTTCACTGTATATCCTTCGATACCTTTTGTAGTCTGTATCATATGTTTTAAATACCTACTAGAAAAACCAATTAAATATTTTTTACATGGAAGGGGAAAATCTATGCTAGAAGTACGGAGATTTAGAGGCATTATCCTGCTACAGAGACCTACATAACAATTCTGAGTTTAACTTTATCCACTTATTTAAGGAAAAGATAAATCAATGTGGTATACTGTATCAACAAGAGAAAGGATAAAAAAAATGATCATTTCAGTAGATGAAGAAAAAGCATTTGATAAAGTACAACATCCATTCATGATAAAAACCCTCAACAAAGTAGGGTTAGAGGAAACATATCTCAACATAATAAAGTCCAACTATGAAAAAACAAAAATTAACATCCTACTTAATGGTGAAAAACTGAAAGCTTTTCCCCTAAGATTAAGAACGAGAGAAAGATGTCCTCTCACCACTTTTATTCAACATAGTCCTAGCCATGGTAATCAGACAATAAAAAGAAATAAAAGGCATCCAAATTGGTAAGGAAGAAGTAAAATATTCACTATTTGCCGATGGCATGTTACTACATTTGGAAAACCCTAAAGATTCCATCAAAAAACTACTAGAACTGATAAACTCAGTAAGTTTGCAAGACACAAAATCAATATACAGAAATCTGTTGCATTTTTATACATTAATAATAAAGTTGCAGAAAAAGTAGTTAATGAAACAATCTGATGTACAATTGCACCAAAAAGAATAAAGTAGCTTGGAATAAATGTCACCAAAGAGGTGAAAGACTTGTATTCTGAAAACTATATAACACTGATGAAAGAAACTGAACACGACGCAAAGAAACAGAAAAACATTCCATGCTCATGGACTGGGAGAACAAATAATACTAAAATGTCAATACTACCCAAAGCAATCCACAGATTTAATGCAAACCCTATCAAAATATCAACAGCATTTTTCACAGAAATAGAATAAAATTTATATGGAACCACAAAAGACCTTGAATAGCCAAAGCAATCTTGAAAAAACCCAAAACTAGAGATATCACAATCCCAGATATACTGGGATATCAAGATATCAAGTATATCAAGATATACTTGTATCAAGTATATACTTGTATCAAGTATATCAAGATAGCAACTCTCTGCTCAGCAGGGAGCCTGCTTTCCCTCCTCTCTCTCTGCCTGCCTCTCTGCCTACTTGTGATCTCTGTCTGTCAAATAAATAAATAAAATCTTAAAAAAAAATATATCAAGTATATCAAGATATACTTCAAAATGATAGTAGATCAAAAAAGTATGGTACTGGCACAAAAGTAGAAACATAGATCAATGAAACAGAGTAAAGAGCCTGGAAATAAACCCATGATTATATGGTCAATTAATCTACGACAAAGAAAATAAGAATATGCAGTCTCTTCAATAAATGGTGTTGGGAAAACTGAACAGCAACATGCAAAAGAATGAAACTGGACCACTTTCTCACACCATACATAAAAATAAACTCAAAATGGATTACAGAACTAAACGTGAGACTGGTGTGTGTGTGTATAAAATATCTATGTATATTATCCAGCTGTAAAAAATAATGAAATTATATACGGGATTTAAGAAAAGAAACAAATAAAGTAAAAAGACAAAAAACCGGACTCTTAAATGTAGAGAACAAACTGGTGGTTACCAGAGGGGAGGTTGGTTCAGTAATGGTTGAAATAAGTGAAGAGGATTAAGAGTACTCTTATTGTAGTGAGCACTGAGTAATGTACATAATTGTTTAATCACTATATTATATACCTGAAACTAATATAACACTGTACATTAATTATACAGGAATTAAAATAAGTAAATAAAAATTTTAAAAATAAATATATAAATAAAATGAACAAAACATAGGGGCAAAAGCCAGGATTAAGAGTACATCAATGTTTCGAAATGTAGTTCCAAACATAACTGAGCTGGAGTCTTCAGTGTCTCACTGTAAAAAAACTCTGCATACTTTAAAGTTACATTTTTTGTTGAAATACAATAAATGAAACCATAAACTGTTGTTGTATATAAGAAGATAAAATAGGACACTGCAAACAACAAATACTTTCAATACTACTGAGTTTTACTATAAGCTTCCAGAAAGGACTTCAATAAAACAGTTGAAAGAACACAAGAAATTACAGGAACAAGACCCTAGACAGGAGGAGAACTGCCAGGACAGGGAGGAAATTGCTCACTCATTCCATAGCAAAATTCTAAGCTAAAATACTTCAATTTGCCTGACTTTGAAAAACAAAGTAGGAAAGGACAATAAAGCATGAGGAAGGAGGTAGTTCCAATTTTAGATACGGGACCAAAGGAAGGATTCTTGAGAAGGTAACACCTGAGTAAATGTCCAGAGAAGATAAGAAAATGCAGACATGGGGAGGCATGGGATAGAGCACCCCAGCACAGGCAGTGGTAAGAATCTAGGCCCCAGGGGGAAAGTGGAGTGGAATCTGAGGACCAGAGTGGAGTCTCGGGTGGCCACGATAGAGCTGGGGAAGGAAAGGGGGTGAGAGATAAGGCCGCAGAGCTCAGGAGGGGTTTGTGTATGAGGTGAGCAGACACTAGGGCATGTGGAGCCAAAAAGTGGCATGACAACTTACACATTCGTAGCTTTAGTTGTCTTGAAAGAGACAGGAGAGCATGGAAAGAAGCAAGGAGTTGATTTAATGAACTATTGCAACAATCCAAAGGACAGACAATGATTACCTGGAAATGTTTTGACAGTAGAGTTGGCAAGAAGTGCTAGACTCTGTGTGTATTTGGAAGTGGAGCTACCAGAATGTTCCCAAAGGCAGAAGGGAGATTATGAGAAAAAGAGGAGTTGAGGATATGTGGGGTAGCGGAGGGAGGGTCAGGAGCTTGACTCTGCCATGCCTTCAGCACCCAAGTGGAATCATGCCTCAGGCAGTAAGGAATGCTGCTCTGGTAATGGAGCAGAGGGTGGGTCGCAGATAGTTCTGGGAGGGATCAGTGTGCCGCAGGCATTTAAAGTTACAAGATGAAATGAAAGTACCAACGGGGTGAGGTGGACAAGATAGAAAAGAGGTCCAGTACTGAGCCCAGCAGAGCACTTTAGTAGTGAGAAGCAAGAGAAAGGCACGAGGAGCACAGGGGAGGCAGGGAAACAAAGCAGGAGTGAGCACTGCACTGCAAGGAGACATGATGGCCACACGAGTGACCATAGGAGAAGCAGCCTGGAGCTCACTGACAATGCCAGGGGTGAGGTATGGGGAATGCTGGGATGGAAGCCTGAACAAACAGGCTCAGTAGAGAATGGGGTCAATATAGCCATGGTGGAAAGAGGAAGTACAGTCAAGATGAATTAAAAAAACATTTTTTAATGAACTATTTGGACTTCATCAAGATTAAAAGCTTTTGCACAGCAAAGGAAACAGTCAACAAAACCAAAGATAACTGACATAATGGGAGAAGATATTTGCAAATGACGTATCAGATAAAGGGCTAGTATCCAAAATCTATAAAGAACTTGTCAAACTCAACACCCAAAGAACAAATAATCAATCAAGAATAGGCAGAAGACATGAATAGACATTTCGGCAAAGACATCCAAATGGCCAACAGACACATGAAAAATGCTCCACATCACTTGCCCTCAGGAAAAGACAAATCAATATCACAATGAGATACCACCTTATACCAGTCAGAATGGCTAAAATTAACAAGTCAGGAAACGACAGATATTGGCAAGGATGCGGAGAAAGGGGAACTCTCCTACACTGTTGTTGGGAATGCAAGCTGGTGCAGCCACTCTGGAAAACAGTATGGAGGATCCTCAAAAAGTTGAAAATAGAGCTACCCTACGACCCAGCAATCGCACTACTGGGCATTTACCCTAAAGATACAAATATAGTGATCCAAAGGGGCATGTGCACCCGAATCTTTCTAGCAGCAAAGTCCACAATAGCCAAACTATGGAAAGTGCCTAGATGTCCATCAACAGATGAATGGATAAAGAAGACGTGGTATATATACACAATGGAATACTATGCAGCCATCAGAACCCCCGAAATCTTGCCATATGCAATGACGTGGATGGAACTAGAGGATATTATGCTGAGCGAAATAAGTCTATCAGAGAAAGACCATTATCATATGATCTCTCTGATATGAGGAATTTGAGAGGCAGGGCAGGGGGTCATGGGGGGTAGGGAGGGAAAAAATGAAACAAGATAGGATCAGGAGGGAGGCAAACTATAAGAGACTCAATCTCACTAAACAAACTGAGGGTTGCTGGGGGGTGGGCGGGAGGGACAGAGTGGCTGGGTTATGGACATTGGGGAGGGTATGTGCTATGGTGAATGCTGTGAAATGTGTAAGTCTGATGATTCACAGACCTGCACTCCTGGCGCAAATAATACATTACATGTTAATAAAAAGATTTTTTTAACATGGTAGAAAAACAATAGCATGATTTTAGGATGATGAGAAATTTCAGAGAGAGAATTAATGGCATTGTATTTTTTTTTTTTTTAAGATTTTATTTAAGAGACAGAGAGCACAAGCACAAGCAGGGGGGAAGGGGCGGAGGGAGAAGCACTCTCCTCACTGATCAGGAAGCTTGTTGTGGATCTTGATCCCAGGACCCAGTTGTTCATTACAAAATTATTCATAATATCCTCAAACTAAAGACACTTAACTATAAACAGAAGAACAGATGCATTAATTGTATAAATTAACACAATGGTATACTACAAAGCAGTAAAAATGAACAAACTGCTAAATGTAAAAATATTGATGAATCTCCCAAGCATAATATTAAGTGAAAGTAGTCAGGTGAAAAAGAATGCATATTGTATGATTTCTGCATGTTTTTATTTATACGAAATTCTCAAACAGTCCAAGGAGTCTTTTATATCATAAGTCAGGATGATAGTCACCTTGTGTGGGAGGGAGACAAGGAAATGAGAGGGGGTTGAGGTGGTCCCAGGTATGCAATACATTCTATCTCTTGGACGGATAAAAATTACATAGTTGGGGCACCTGGATGGTTCAGTTAGTTGAGTGGCGGCCTTTCACTTAGGTCATGATCCCAGGGTCCTGGGATCAAGACCCACGACAGGCTCTTGTCCAGTGGGGAGTCTGCCTCTCTCCCTCCCTCTCCTCCTGCCCCTGCTCGGTGCTATACCTCTCTCTCTCTCAAATAAATAAATAAAATCTTTAAAAAAAAAAGAAATTACCTAGTCACTTTGTGATTATTTGTAGAAATGTGTACTTATAATTTGTGTATGATCCTGTATGTATCTTACACTATTCAAAAAGATGTACTAAAAAACAAACAAAACAAAACAAAACAAAATGCAAGTTACCCTATGACATCTGCAGCCTGTTAGGGTAAGAGTTTAAGTAAAGACTGAGAATCAGTCACTATGGACACAGTGAAAAAAAGATCCCTGTGGGAGGGATGTTTAACTTTTTCTTTTTCTTTTTTTAATTTTATGTATTTGACAGAGAGAGACACAGCGAGAGAGGGAACACAAGCCAGGGCAGTGGGAAAGGGAGAAGCAGGCTTTCCGCTGAGCAGGCAGCCCCATGCAGGGCTCAATCCCAGGACCCCAGGATCATGACCTGAGCTGAAGGTAGCTGCTTAAAGACTGAGCCACCCAGGCGCCCCTGGGATGTTTAACTTTAAAGACCTATAAGTCAACTTCGAACCTAAGAATATAACAGATGAATAAGACTTCTAAAAATCTGCCAGTAAAATCAAGAGTTAGCTCTTAAAACAAGGCTGCTCAAACGTTCCCTCAAAAATAGTAATATTTTCGGGGCGCCTGGGTGGCTCAGTGGGTTAAGCCTCTGCCTTCGGCTGAGGTCATGATCCCAGGGTCCTGGGATCGAGCCCCGCATCCGGCTCTCTGCTCGGTAGGAAGCCTGCTTCCCTCTCTCTCTCTCTCTGCCTGCCTCTCTGCCTACTTGTGATCTCTGTCAAATAAATATATAAAATCTTTAAAAAAATAGTAATATTTTCTTCTTTTTGTAGGAAAAATAATACCCTATAGGGAAAAAAGCAAACATGTATATATGCTTTTCATCCTTCCCACAGTGATTAGTAAAGAAATATTAAATTACTGTACATTATCATATTGTCACAGAATTCCTCTTACTAAAACTGAATTTCTAAGAAAGACAAAAACAAAAACAGCCAGATTTATAAGACACCACTTAGACAGAAATCTTGATATGGTTGTTTCTTCTCACCCCTCTGCCCTCAAATTATCAAAAATTTCCTGCCAAAAGTTCAAACAAACAAATACCGTTCAGCGCTTTTGTTACATAAAATCTATGTCAAATTTTGGCTTCCTTATCCTGGCATTTCTCCATTATAAGGTGACAAAAATGTTCATCATAAAAATATCTTTTAAGACAAACTCACAGTTAGTGACTGCTGGAATCAGTTCTTTGCACTCACCAGGGAGGGTAGATATGGACAATGTCTTGGGGATGTCCCTTGAGGTGGCGAGCAGTCTCCTTTGTGAACAGAACCTTCAGGCCAGTCCTGGGGACCTCACCTTGAGATGGGCTGTTGGCCTGCAGCCCTGCTAAATGCTCACACTTAGCAACTAGGATGGTGCATTCCTCATGCAGCTCTAGAATTTTCACAATTAATACACCAGATTTTCTACCTAGAAGGTGAAGGGGGGGGAAAAAAGCAAAATAGAGTAAAATAGACATATGGGCCAACTGTGAATAAAATGTCATGAAAAAAAGAACCACATTAAGATTGCTTTATTCACCTCAAGAAAATGGTTTGTATACTTTGCAATGTATAGACTCTAACATACTCACTGTGACATCTTTTTAATCAAAATAACATACATGTTGCATTTTAAGCAACATACAAAATAGTTTTCCATCATAAAGAAACAGTCTTGCATACATAGAAGACTCAGACCCATCATTTCACAGAGCACGTTTTTACACCAAAATTTTAACTCTTTTGATAACCACAACAAAGGGAGTAACATCACTTATTGGTCCTTCTTCTTTCTTTTTTTTTTTTTTTAACTTTATTTATTTGACAGAGATCACAAGTAGGCAGAGAGGCAGGCAGAGAGAGGGAGGAGGAAGCAGGCTCCCTGCTGAGCAGAGAGCCCGATGCAGGGCTCGATCCCAGGACCCTGAGATCATGACCTGAGCCGAAGGCAGAGGCCTAACCCACTGAGCCACCCAGGTGCCCTGGTCCTTCTTCTTTCTTATATGCTCCCATTACCTCATTAACTGCTTTGATTCTCTACTTTGGAAATGATATAAATGGTTGCAAATGTTCTAATGATCACAAAGATTAAAGGTAAGGATTTCTGAGGAATGCTGAATGTTAGGGCTCAAGATTTATATAGATGGAATTTAATCTGAATTAAAGTACTGGCTCTCTGATTAATTAAGTTTGGTCAAGATAGCATTTGAGCATTTGTTTTTCTCATGTGTAAAATGGGGATCATGCCACCTGCCTCAAGGAACATTTTAAGAATTAAATGAGAGAACTAAAGTTGACAGTGTATATAACCTAAAACCCATATATGTCCCAGAAACTGTCACAACACCAGGAGACTTAAATAAGGATGCATACCTCAGTACTGTTTCACCCTAAGAGCAAAAAACTGGAGCTAGCACAAATCAGTAGGAGGAAAGGTAAGCTATGCTGTGTGCATACAACAGAACACATGCAGAGCAATAGTGGACCAGGTCTATATGTATTAGCATGGAGAGATCTCAAAAACAAGAGGGGATGAACAAGATATATAGAGTATGATACCTATAATGTCATTTTTTTAAGCACAGAAAACAATAAAGTATTGTTGCAGATATATATGTAACATAAGTATATAAATATGACTAACAGGATACATAGAAAAACATACCTAAGGAGAAAGAGGGGAGCATGACTCAGGTTTTCACACTTATTTGTCATATTGTTTCTATTATAAAAATATGTGGATCAAACAAAGACAAAAGACTAAAATGTTATTAATTCTAGGTGGTAAGTATACTTATGTTTTTCTGTTACTTTTTTAATTAAAAAGAAAGAAATAAAATAACAAAAGCTAAGTGTCTAGTATAGTATCCTGCTAGTAATAATAGACACTGATAGTTTTCTTTACCCCTTTAGCGAACTTGTTAATAGTGAATAATAAAAATTAATATTTAAATAGCACCAATGTTTTCATTATATAATTTAATTTCATTTCCATTTCTTTCTCCCCCTCATTTTCCCCTCACTCTTAACTTTCCATTCCTTCCTTTCTCTAAGTGCCAATAGCATGTGTTTACATATTAAGCAAGGCCACACTGAGCACTATCTTGAACTACTGTTTCCTAAGGTATGTACCTTGCTACTATTTCCTAAGGTAAGGAATGAAACAGAATGGGGGACAGATATGAACAAGCATAATGTCAGGCTGGCAGTACCAGTCACTACGGGGGAGGGAAGTGGAGAAATGAAAAATGAAAACAAGTATTATAGAAAGGCTCTAACTAGGAAGTAATCATTGAGTCTTCTCTGCCACAATAGTTGTTACTTTAATAAAAAGTGGCTCACCTCAGTTGATGAATAGGAAAAGGAGTCGGGATAACATAACAGTCACTCTGGTACATACACACCATTTTTCTCATGTAGGGTAGCCAGAGCAATGGGTGGAGAATTAGGATCTTTAGCAGCAAAGGGAAATGCCCTAGGTTTCAGGGCTATGTTAACTATAGGAGCATTTGTGGACATATTTTATGAATTTTTAAAACTTGAACCTATAGTCAGGGCCTATCCCTAAAACTATGCAGTAGGCATGGAACCCCTCCCATCAACCAGTGACAGCAGCTGCTGTTCAGAGTTCCAGGGCCCATGAAATCAGGTGGTATGGCAAAGCACATTCTTTTGGGTCTGTGTGGCTGTCTGCCTTGGCAGCCTCTACCCATACTCATTAGGTCTGCCTGAGCTGCACAAGTTCTCTCCTTGGGTACTAATTATTGTCTTGTGCAGCTCTGACTAAAAGTGAAATAGGATTTCAGTGGTCTGTCCAACCCTACAGTTTCCATAGAACTTTGACAGATTGTATAAAGGCAAGACATTGCAGAAACATGTAGTTATTATAGCAGAAATACCTATATATCTAAGATGAATCATACTGCTACTAACTATACTCTCTTTGAAGATTTTTATGATAAATCCTGGCAATATTCCTAAAACTATGGTTTCTGCTGAAGATACATAGCTCTAAATAACTTATAAAATAAACATGCTTCATGGTATTAACTATCACTACAGCCCAGGTGCTTCAGCACAGAGTAAACATAATTTTTTTTTGAAGATTTTATTTATTTATTTGAGAGAGAGAGAGAGACAGAGCATAAGCAGGGGGGACGCAGAGGGAGAGGGAGAAGCAGACTCCTGCCAAATAAGGAGTTCCATGTAGGGCTCGACCCCAGGGCCCTGAGACCATGACCTGAGCCCAAGGCAGATACTTAACCAACTGAGCCACCCAGACATCCCCAGGATAAACATACTTAATGGTACTACCATCACAGCCCTGGTATACTGTGGCATAGAATAAGCACACTGTATGGCTTTTTAATAAGCACACTCTGTGGTATTACTATCACCACAGCCACGATGCACTGCAGTATAGGAAAGCATGCTTTATGGTAGTATCACTAGAACCCTGGTGTACTGCAGTGTAGAATAAACACCACATATGGGGGGCGCCTGGGTGGCTCAGTGGGTTAAAGCCTCTGCCTTCGGCTCGGGTCATGATCTCAGGGTCCTGGGATTGAGCCCCGCATCGGGCTCTCTGCTTAGCAGGGAGCCTGCTTCCCTTCCTCTCTCTCTCTGCCTGCCTCTCTGCCTACTTGTGATCTCTGTCAAATAAATAAAATCTTTAAACAAACAAACAAACACCCCATATGGAATTGATTATCACCCTTGTATACCGCCACATGGAATAAACACACTGTATGGTACCGACTATCACTAAAGTCCTGGTACATTGCAGCATGCCTGGTGACTTAAATAGGCTTGGTAAACCAGAATGCTGAGCGGTGCCATCTAGGCTCTACCACAGGGCTAGAACACCACAATGTTCTCTACAAAGCACTCTAAAGTCTCTCATAGAGAACATCCTTCCAACACAGCCTTGGGAGAAACCAGTGGCCTGCCTTCCCTAAAGAAATTAAGGCAGTGTAATTTCCACTTTGTGTGAGGGATAAAAAAGTAAAAAGCAACCTAAGACAAACTGTATATTTGAAGGAAGCTTTCAATCTGGGCATAAGAGATACTGCTTTTACAAATGAAGATTAATTAAATGGGTGGTATGAAAAGGCATTTTTGTGCCAGCAAGACAACATTTTGCATAAATGCTCTAAGACTCAGTCAAAATATCACTTGGACCAGGAAGGCATTACTGAATCCCAGCCAGAAGCAACTATTCCTTCCCTTTTGAAATTCTCAAATACCTTATGCTTATCTTCTTTTTAACAGTGTCCTCATTTTAAAATGGAGACAGTATTAGCCATTCTCAAGAACACTGCAAACATCAGGAGATATAATATGGAAAGCTCATAGTGCAGGGCATGGTCCATCACACATGTAATAGAAGCAGCCATTGTCACCGTGGTCACTGTCAATGTTAACTTTTCAAGGCATTTTTAAATCTATTATCATACTTGACCTACAATAACCCTTTGAAATAGATAAGGAAGATATTAATCTACCTTTTTGACAGATAAGAAAACCAAAAAAGTTACTTGCTTACATGACTTTCTTAAGATCAGAGAGAATTACTGGCAGGTCTAATCCTAGAAGTTGAGTGTCCTTACAAGTCATGAACCAAAATGTCTCTCAGGTAAATGCTGGTCAAAAACAGGAAATTTTAAGTGATGCTTTTTTCCTACTCTATTATGTTAAAACATAAGACTTGTTTAAAATATTAAGAAAGCATATCCAGTTGAGAAATGGAGGATCTCGCTATGGCTGGACATGGTCAGAGTGTTAACACTGATCATTGCACTGTAAAAGAAGAGGATACTTTTGTCACAGTACTAAATATTGAAGAGTTAAGTGTCACTAAGATCAACTGTATAAATAGTAATATATAACACCAAAGACTTTAAATGATTAAGAAAGGAATAAAAGGATTCATAGAGAAAGTATACCACGGGATATAGTAAGTTCTACCCATATATATGATAGCAGATAAAACAGTTCTTAGTTAAAAATGGAAAATATTAACTTAAAGGCTAACATTTGCCAAATGAATGTGTGAATGATTTATCAGCTAACTGCTCTTAAAAAAATCTGGTCTTAAATGGCTAAGAGGCCACAAGGAATCAAGCAAATGATGTAAGAACAAAATATATCTGAGACTCCTGGGTTAAATGACTTCTTTGAAATATATAGGTATTTACTTGAAATATATGGAGCCTGGGCCCATTTACATAAAAAGTCAACTTCTAAGTAGGTTATGTTAATGAATTAATATGTATTATAATGATAACTTTCATGAACATTTATATAAGAAATACTATATAAGAAATTAATGAAAATTATACAAGAAAGTACCAAGTGGAACTAAGTTAGTTTGTGGGGATATAGAGATGTTGAGATACTGAAATGATCCTCCTTTAGAGGACAGAAACAGCTCTAAGTTTTTCTAAGAGAAACACTCTTCATAATATATTTGTTGCACTCTAAGTTACTATATTTAATTAACCAAACATTGGCTACATAGTAATATGGAATTTCGCCTTTTATTATTACTCTCTATCTTCATAGGTATCCCATTCGACTAATCTATACAGTATCTTGCAGTAGAGTATATGGCCTACTGTTTTCTGAAACTGGTGCTTTTTTTCTTCTTCAGGTCAAATCATCAAAAGTGCCCATCACTCCTTTTTCCCCTCAGTTCTCACCCATAATGTACTTGCACACACAGAATGACAGACAGACACATATGCACATACACACACACACAGAAGTTGGGATGACAGCACAGCAAACCTCGGGGATGGACATCTGGTCCATCTGCTTCCAGTCAAGTAGAACTTCTGTCCTGAACAGATATTTGACATGGCTACCACCAGCTATGATTATTAAAATTCTTCTTGTTGTACTAACTCTGGATTACCATGGTATAATCAGTTCACATTTTACTCCTTTTAAAGATATTTTATAGCTTTCCCCCCCAACTCCCAAAATGATACACACCTCTAGAACCAAAGTGGTTTTATGTGGGTGCTTCTGTTAGTTACTTGTGAAATTTTAAATACCTTTAAACAACTCTATGTCCTAATCTATTAATTTCTGGTATATGTGTATATATAGAGAGAGAGAGAGAGAGAAAGAGAGAGAGAGAGAGAGAGAGAGAAAGCGCACCAAAGACTTTAAATGATTAAGAAACAGGAGTCAAAGGATTCATACAGAAAGTATACCACAGGATCTAGTAATTTCTATCCATATATATGAATAGTAGATAGAACAGTTCTTAGTAAAAATGGAAATCCCAGCCTTATAAAATGAAGGAGGGCTAGAGTCCTAGGAATACATAGGAATGAGAATATCCCTATCCTCAATTTCAAATGATCGGTTTTAGTCTTTTTATGCTCAGTTAGGCCCTCCAAATGCCAAAAGAAACAGGATAGTATTCTGGTGGCTTCAATATCCTCACTAGAAGTCTCAGCTTTCCCCAAAAGTTCATTCCACCCCTTCAGAGAAGAGTCCATTCCTATTCTGGCTAGGACTAAATGCAGTCTGCCTAAACCTGGGTGGCAGGGCATAGGAGATCAGATGACAAAAGTCAAGCAGAGAGAAGCCAAGGTCTTATACCACTGGGTAGACTTGGGTTATTTCCTATGAGTGTGTTGGGAAATCAATGAGGAAGGCGCATAATCTGCTTTGCTGAGAACAGACTGAGGGTAGAAAGGAAGAAATGGAGAGACCAGTTAGGAGGCTACTGTGGCAAAAGAAAAAAAAAGAGAGAGAGAGAGAGACAGAGAGACTACTGTGGCAACCTTGGAGAGATGATAGTAACTTGGATCTGGGAGGTGAGGAGTGGGGACAGTGGTGGTAAGAAGTGCCTGGAAGCTAGATATATTTTGAACAGAGAGCCAACAGAACTTGTTGATGGACTGCAAGTGGGAAATGAAAGAGTCAAGAATGACTCCAATGTTTTGGCCTAAGGAAGTAGAAGTAAAATTAATGTTTACTGAGACAGAGAAGATTTCTAGATGACCAGTTTTCTTTGAGTGTTTTTGTGTTGGGGGAGGGGGTGGCCTTGAGAGGGAAGAATACTGGTAATGAAGATATCAGTTTTGGATATATTAAGATTGAGATGCCTCTTAGTTAATACAATAGGCTGACCTTAACGGACCTTTTCACTCTAGTACCTGGCCATTCTAATCTATGGTACATAAGGCCCACTACAGTGTTCTTTTTAAGTATAAATTTATAATAGCCATCCTTGGGCTTGAACCCTTCAATGGCTATCTACTGGGTAAAATCCAAACTAATTTCCAGTGTAAAGAAAGGTCTTTGTTACTTGTTATTTCTAGCTCCTCTAATCTCAAATTCCCCAGCTCTACTCAGTATTTTTAATTCTTTCTATAGGAAGGTGAAAACTAGACCATACTTTTAAGAAAGAGTTTCATCACCCTCTCCCTGGTGAACTCCCTGAATACAACTTTCTTTTTCCATCCAGCTGAGTTTATTACTCTTGTTTATGTCATCACTGCACCTCTTACTTACCAACATTTTTGCATATAAAATGAATAGTTTTGTCTACTAAACCATGAACTCAGTGCTGTACCTGGATCAGTACCAATAAATATGTATAAACTAAATGAACCCTAATATAAATTGATGTAAAGAACTTGGGGACTATTTTACTAGCCTGAATTTCACTGCTAACCAAGATGATTCTAACTTACTTCCCTTTCCCTAAGTTGAACATGATATGCATCCAGAGAATGCAAATTAACTGTGATTCAAGTGATACTCCAAGAAGGAAAATAAACAACACATTTCAAAATAAGATCCAAATGATGTTTTACCTATTCACTGTTTGCATCTTACCTGTTTTATTCATTAACATGCACTGAAATCTGAATTGTATTTGTATATAATCATATTATCTTTTCTTTTGAGAAGTTACAATTATGCTTAATTTTTACCAAGGATTCCCAAACACCTAGCAATATTATGCTCCTGTGAGGCTTCAATGTGTAAGACTCTTATTAATTGCAATATTGATTACTGTTTGTTAAATCAAAACTAGTTTCTCAGTAAATTTTGTAAGCTGCCATTGGATTCATTTCATAATTTCATGATAAAATTTAGAAAGCTCCAAGCAAGATGTCTAGATTATAATACCTAAAAACTATACTTTGAAGAAATTCACATCTTTATCCTGTAATCAGCACAATTACTTTTGTTTAAAATTTATGTTCTCCCATAAAATTTTAAGTCATCTGGCAATGATGAACAGACACATTTGTTAACCACAAGTGCTTACTGAGCTATAAACAATTGTGCTTTCACTTCTTGATTCCACATTTTTTTTTTTTTGCCTTTCACCCAGTTTAAAATATTCTTCACCAAAGCCACAGTAATCCTAAGCATGAATCAGAAACCTGAAACCCAACTCTTAAAACAAAAACACAAAAAACAAAAAACTAGACAATACTGACCAGGCGACTAGAATGTTCATCATGGTCTGTAGCGATGAGAACTTTCAGAATTTAACAAAGCATATCAGCCACCTGGGATCACAGTGTCGCAGTGCTACCACCAGGAATGTCACTGTGACTTGTCCTGCAAAGGCAGCCTGTACTGTTTTGGGAGAGGGTAAAGAGGCAATAGAAGTTCCAATTTTTTTAAAAATCCAAGTAAGAAAAAAAGTATGCAAAGGTTCCAGGAAGATAGTAGATTCCTAAGTGAAGTTTATACAAAACTGGACAAGAAGGGATACTCTGGTTTGAATGTCTGTGTCCCTCATGAATTCATATGTTGAAGTCCTAACTCTCAGAGTGGCTGCATTTGGAGACAGGACTACCAAGAAAGTAATTTTTTTTATTATGTTATGTTAGTCACCACACAGTACATCATTAGTTTTTGGTGTAGTGTTCCATGATTCATTGTTTGCATATAACACCCAGTGCTCCATGCAATACATGCCCTCCTTAATATCTATCACCCGGCTAACCCATGTCCCTACTCCTCTCCCCTCTAAAACCTTCAGTTTGTTTCTTGAAGTCCACAGTCTTTCATGGTTCATCTCCCCCTCTGACTTCTCCTCCTTCATTTTTCCCTTCCTTCTCCTAATGTTCTCCATGGTATTCCTTACGTTCCACAAATAACTGAAACCATATGATAATTATCTTTCTCTGCTTATTTCACTTAGCATAAACTCCTCCAGTTCCATCCATGTTGATTTAAAAGTTGGGTGTTCATCCTTTCTGATGGCTGAGTAATATTCCATTGTATATATGGACCATATCTTCTTTACCCATTTGTCTGTTGAAGGGCATCTTGCCTCTTTCCACAGTTTGGCTATTGTGGACAATGCTGCTATGAACACGGGGGTGCATATGGTCTTCCAAGAAAGTAAAGTTGAATGAGGCCATAGGGTGGGGCTCAGATCTGATAGGATTAGTGTTCTTATAAGAAGAGACACCAGAAAGCTCCATTTCTCACTACTGAGCATAGAGAAAAGGCCACAAGAGCACATAGCCAGATACCTGCTGCCTACAAACAAGGAAAAGCAAAGCTTGCACTAGAAACTGACCATGGTGGAACCCTGATCTGTTGTTTAAGCCACAAAGTCTATGGTATTTTGTTATGGCAGCTCAAGCTAGGTACTGATGTAACAAATAACTAAAAATGTGGAAGTAGCTTTACAGCTGCGTAATGGGTAGAGGCTGGAGGAGTTCTGAGGTACATTCTAGAAATATGTATGTTAAGGGTAATTCTGGTGAGGTATCAAACAGAAATGAGGAGACTATTAGAAACTGGAGGAAAGTAGATTACTATGAACTGAGATTACTATGAACTGAATGTTTGTATACCATCAAAATTCTTATGTTGAGGCCCTAATCCCTAACTGTAGTGTTTACAGATGACAATTTAAAAAATAATGAAGTCATGAGAATGGAGCTCGTATGAGTCCCTTACAATGAGGGACTTAAGAGAGACGGTATCTCTTTTTGCCATGTGAGGATATAGCAGGGTGGCCATCTACAAACCAGAAAGTTGGCTTTCACCAGGAACCAAATCTACTGGCACCTTGAACTTGGACTTCCCAGAATCCAGAACTATGAGAATTAAATATCTGTTGTTTAAGTCATTCAGTCTATGGTATTTTGTTATAGCAGCCCAAACTGATTAAGACAACAATTTTTGTCATAAAGTGGTAAAGAACTCAGCTGAATTGTGTTTTGTTTTGTTTTAAGATTTTATTTATTTAATTGTCAGAGAGAGTGAGAGAGCACAAGCAGGCGGAGCAGCAGGCAGAGGGAGAGGGAGAAGCAGGCTCCCTGCTGAGCAAGGAGCCAATGCCGGGCTTGATACCAGGATCATGACCTGAGCTGAAGGCATACACTTGAGCGACTGAGCCACCCAGGCACCCCGTTCTACTGTTTTGTAGAAGATAGAACTTGTAAGCCATGATAATGGATATTCAGCAGAGATTTCTAACTAAAATGTAAAATGTATAGCTTGCATCCTCCTGACTTAAGAGTAAAATTTGAGAGGAGAGAGATGAATTGAAGAAGGAATTGTTAAGCAAAAAAGGAAGTAGCACTTAAGACTTGGAAAATTCTCAGCCTGTCCATCTTGCAAAAAATGGGAAAGCATCCTAAAAGAGAACACCAAAGGTGTGGCTAGACTATTAATTGATAAAGAGATTGTGGATGAATGAGCAAAAAACACTGTCATTTGAACTAAAGGAGACATAAAGGGAAGAATGACTCCAAAGGTACTGAAGAGATCATCAGGGCTGCCACTCACCACAGGCCCAGGGGACAGGGCTGATTATTTTTCCTGGTTTCCAAAGTATGGGTCTACCTTTCTGGTTTAGGTGGGCCAAAAATGTCCTCTCCTTGCCTCAGTGGTGAGGTCTTTGCAGAAAGCCCTAAGGGTGCAAAGCCCCACAGAGCCATGGGGGTAATCCTGACATCCCCGTAGACCTAGAAGGCAGAGCACTGAACTAAAGGGAATTTTCCCTGAGCCGTAAAATCTAATGGAATTTTCCTTGGTAGTTTTTGGACTTGAGACTTGTTACCCCTTTCTTCCTTCCCATCTTCCTCTAGGAATGGAAATGTCTGTGCTATACCTGTCCCAGCATCATATTTGGAAGCATATTAACTTGTCTGGTTTCATAGGCTCATAGCTGTTGAGGAATTATGCCACTGGATGAATTGTACCTAGAATCCCACCCACCTCTGATTTAGATGATATTTAGATGAAACTTTGGACATTAGACTTTAGAGTTGATAATGGAATGAATTAAGACATTCAGGGCTGTTGGGATGAAATGAATGTATTTTGCATGTGAGAAGGGCATGCATTTTGGGAGGCTTCAGGCAAAATGCTTTGGATTGAATGTTTGTGTCTCCCTAAATTTATATGTGAAGCCATAACCCTAACTTCCATATTTAAAGATGGCAATATTTAAAGATGGTGCTTCTGAGGAAAGAATTAAGGTTAAATAAGGTCATAATGAGGGGGCGCAGATGCATTATGATTAGTGTCCTTATAAGAAGATGCACCAGCAGTCTGTCTTTCCTCTTACGCACAAAGAGGTCATGTGAACACACAGCTAGATGCAGCTGCCTATATGGCAGGAAGAAAACTCTCACTGGGACTGCATCATGGTGGTTGACACCCTGATTTCAGAATTCCAGCCTCTAAAACTGTGAGAAATAAATCATTTAAGAACGCTGGTCTGGAGCATTTTGTTATGGCACCCAGAGCTGACTGAGACAGGGGCCATTACAGGTTAACCTTTCCAAGGAGTGAAGTATATAGGACCACTGAATGTGCATATTGCCCCTCCCACTCTGAATACTAAAAAAGGAAGGTTATCTTTATTAAAAAACATCCTCATTTAAAACACCTTATTTTGTAACACTGTGGGTAATATTTTTGCCCCATAAAATAGGCTTTAAGTGGTATCAAAAAATCACACTGAAAACGTTTAAAAGGTCTTAAGGCTAAAGAGAAGGTATAGAAATAGATATCTAAATACCTCTTCTTTAAATGTAACATCAACTGAAAAATGAATGTGCTGAGAAAAATTTCAGGAATCACTAAATAGCAAATTACTAATTGTGGATGATCAGAAGAATCCTCCAGAGTTTAGAGGCTCACACCTACCATCCTCTAAACAATATTGATGAAGGCCAGAACTGCATGTGCATTTGTATAGAACAGCACACCCTCTGTATGTGGAAACACTATAAATCTGTGTAGCAAAAAAGAGTTGAAAATACACTTACTGATGCACTAACAGAATTCAGAGTGCCACTACTGCCATGTTATTTTTGATACTTATTCCGTATCAACCCTCAACATTCTCCTCTTCTGTAACAATCATTAATAAAGGATATTCTAATGAACAACTTCTAAATTATTAGTTAAGCCACTTTATATTAGGTCAAAATGGGCAAAATCTACAGTTAACCAGAGCAGTGCATCTACTAATGAGTACAATAAATGCACAACTATTAAACAAAAGTAGGTATTTTAGTCTTGAGTGCTGTCTCTTTTCAACAATATTATAACAAACACTAACAGGGGAAAGGAGAGGAAATACGAAGGGAAATTAGTTTAAGGATTAAAATGATATGATGTCAAGAAAGTGCCTCTCTCAAAAGGCATGCAATGAGAGACAAGAGAGTTCTAATCATGGAAAAGTGCAAGGGATGTAAAACACATACAGGGACTCCTTAGTGAAAAATACTCAGAGTCCCTTTACATGGAAACACCACACAAGACAAGGTAAAACAGAAAGATAGAATTTTAAAAGTAGAAAGAACTTAAGGCCTAACAAATTTGACTCTTTATCAGTAAAGAAAGTGAGGCAAAGATCACATGACCCACATAGGCTTTTAGCTCTAGCAGAGCTGGGACCAAAACCATCTCCCTTCTAAGACCATGTCTGCATTCAGATGTCATGTAATGTTTTTAAATTCACCACTGACATCTATTTATTTCATAAACACTTTCTGAGTTACCAGACACTGAGTTACCAGGCACTGATTGGAACTGCTAGGTAAGCCCTATATATTTTTGCAGCACTCTGCTCAGTTATGATTTACTTATACTTTGTATAATTACAGTTTAACAAGTTACTGGAAGTAAAATTACAGACAAAGAGAGAAAAGCATATTAGGCCCAGTAGCCAAACATATCATGAAGAATATAGCTGACCCACAAAAAAAGTATTTAGTGTTGTGCACATGTGTTGGGTAGCACAGAAAGGGGGCAGTAGGAAATGAGAACACATCAGGTAGTCTGGGAAGGTGACCAAGAATGCCACACAAGACAACTTAAAGGTGGTGAACACCTATTCCAAGGACAAGAAGGAGTCAAAGGAAGTATTTTAAAGCAGAAGTGTGAAATTATCAGATTTGCCTTTTAGGATGATGACTCTGATAGGCTGAAAATGAGGAAAGGTCAGTGGCAGGGAGACCTGATGGAAACTGACACAATCATCCAGACATGAGGGAATCTGAGCCTTAACTAGTAGCAGATGGGATAAATGAAGAGATCTGACTTAAGAGACAATTCTGAGGCTGAATCACCAGAATCTATGGGTGAGATGGATTGAAAAAAATGTACAAGAAAGCCCAACTGAAAACTGCTCAATTAATAGACCAAGGAAGGCAAGTGCTGGGGCATACTGGGTCTGTGGAACCTGCAGGATTCTTGGGTGCTGGTGGGGTTGGGGCTGGGTCAAGAAAGCAGCATGACACAGAATTACTAAATCCCCGGCAGTCCTTGGGGAGGCAGCATGGAGATCCTCGATTACTCATCAAGGGCACATAGGACAGGAAGAGGGCCAGGACAGAAGTTTGAGGAACATCTGCTGAAACTGCACACAAGAGGAGCCAGCAAAGAATCAAGAAGGAAAATGAACATGGGAAGAGGCAAACCAGGAGGGAGCACTGTCCTTAAACCAAGGGTGACCAGCTATGTGAGTGCTGCAGAAAGATAGCAATTAATGGAAATGAAGCATCACACTGGGAGGAAAAGGGTGTGAAAGTGGGCGTCCTGGCCACTCTTTTAAATCACTATCACACTACAAGAACACAGCTTCCAATTTTCTACAACTTTACAAGGCATTTTGCTAATCCAATAGCTTATTTATTCTGTTTGGAGGCTGAAAAGGTTCCTATTTGGTAAGAGAAAAATTTATAACTGCATCTGCTCAGAAAGAAAGGTAGGACTGTGTGATAAGCAGGAGCCTATTCTTAGATCATCTTCTTTTAGTAAGATTCACATGGGCTACCAGAGCAGTGCTACCTGGCACTCTTCCTTGACAATCTCTACTGAAAGATGAGGAAAAGACAAGTTGGGGCTTGTACTTTCAATAGCCTTCTCCAGGCAACAGAATCCCAAGTAGAAAACGATAACCCCTTTGAAAATAAAAATGAGCTGAAGAAATTTGGAAAACTAGATTGGTGGAAAGGCTAAGATGACACACACAAGATTTCACAGCATGGACAAATGCCAGTGTGATACTGAAAGAGGCTAGAGGGAGAAAAGACAGTTGATTCAAGAAAGCCAAAAAACCAACAAAACAAACAAACAAAAAAACCTTGCCCTGCCAATATCAATACTCCCCTAATGGTTGAAACCAGGGTTTTTAAGGTGTAGATAATATTCACCATTGACAAGGTCCCAATAGAACACTGTGAATGAATATTTATTTATTTATTGAACCACATACGGAATTGAACAAGAAAATGTTTTACCTACTACATATTCATTCAGAATAAGCTAACTGTGCAGTCTTACTTTTGGGCCATTTACAACAGAAAACAGAAAAAAACGATACTTTTAAACCTCAGGCCTATGAGAAAACAATCTTAAAACTATAAACTAAACTAAACTATTTTTCTTCTCGTACAAAAAGAAATAGAGATAGCATAGATTAAGTAAATCTACAGGGAAACCGAAAGCATCATTGAATTCTGCTGTGTCATCAAACCACATTTTCTAGATTTTTTACATAGAAAAATTCAGAAGAAATAATTTATTTCTAAGAAATGAAGGTAAAAATAGATGTGCAGAAGCAGCTAAGGTGTGACAGATACATTAGCCAGAGAGCTGAATTTGGTAGTAAGCATTCCTTCCTTTTTAAATAAAGTTATGAAATAACATTATGAAAGTCAAATATACCCTATGACCCAGCGATTGCACTACTGGGTATATATCCTAAAGATACAAACGTGGTGCTCCGAAGGGGCACGTGCACCCGAGTGTTTATAGCAGCAATGTCCAAAATAGCCAAACTGTGGAAAGAGCCTAGATGTCCATCAACAGATGAATGGATAAAGAAGATGTGGTATATATACACAATGGAATACTATGCAGCCATCAAAAGACATGAAATCTTGCTATTTGCGATGACGTGGATGGAACTAGAGGGTATCATGCTTAGCGAAATAAGTCAATCGGAGAAAGACAACTAATCATATGATCTCTTTGATATGAGGAAGTGGAGATGCAAGGCGGGGGGGTTGGGGGGAGGTAGGAAAAGAAAAAAATGAAAAGATGGGATTGGGAAGGAGACAAACCATAAAAGACTCAATCTCAAAAAACAGACCGAGGGTTGCTGGGGGGAGGGAGGATGGGAGAGGGTGGTGGGGAAATGGACGTTGGGGAGGGTACGTGCTATGATGAGTGCTGTGAAATGTGTAAACCTGGCGATTCACAGACCTATACCCCTGGGGATAAAAATACATTATATGTTTATTAAAATTAAAAAAAAATGAAAGTCAAATATAAAGTCTTTACTCCTCTGTTAACTTGCGCTTAAAATGATCATTGGAAGGGGCACCTGGGTGGCTCAGTGGGTTAAAGCCTCTGCCTTCGGCTCGGGTCATGATCCCAGGGTCCTGGGATGGAGCCCTGTATCAGGCTCTCTGCTCTCAGCAGGGAGCCTGCTTCCTCCTCTCTCTCTGCCTGCTTGTGATCTCTGCCTGTCAAATAAATAAATAAAATCTTTAAAAGAAAAAAAAAAAGAAAAAATGATCATTGGAAATTATAGTTATTTAGGACATAAAATCATAGCTCTGACAGTGGTCAAACTAATATCACAGTTTGTTTCTTGACTTTACCTCAGCCTAGAGTATTCATGTGAATTCTTCCTGCAGATAATGGTAAAGAAGGATATTAAATACCATGACTACAGTAAAATGAGGGTAGAGGTAGAAAAAAGAAAAAATAAAGCTTAGACATGTAATTGGCTTTCTGATTTTATTGGCTAGAGGGAAGGTGGAGATAATCCAGAGATGGTTCCCTTGACCCCAAAGGAAAGGGGAAGTTAAGAAAAGGAACTACAGCAAACCCTCTCCAGCCAAACTGCAGTTGACCTGCATTGAGTAGGTCATAGCAGTGTCCCTTCAATTGAAACTAGGGTGGTAAATAAGGTAGATCAGGAAGTAAAAGAAAAAAAAAATCAAATGGCTTTTTAAAGACTCTGGACTATAAAAATGACAAATCTTCAATCCATGTCATTCTCACTCTGTAAATCTAAATAGACATACATTGTTTTATAAACGTGTCCTATTATGCCCCAAATCCCCTATGTCCCTACAGAAACAAAATATTTAAAGGGCATAAAATATTGCTTCAAATCAGACAAATTAAATGAATAGCTCACCATAGCTCTCTTTCCTAACTTTAAAAACACAGTTACAGGAGACTTAGATGAAATCATATGTATTTACTAACAATTATTTTTCATCTAAATAAAGGGTTCTTAATTTGCCAATCAGCTTTCTTTGGTAGAAATAATCAGCCTAATATTTTCTACCCCAAATTATTCTTTAATTTGAGAAAATATTACAGCAAAGAAACTAGGTAAGCCTTTTAGACACACACATATCTACACAGGATTCTTGATTCTTCTTCCTACTCACACCACTGTTTCTGTATAGAAAATGTTGGTCCTGACATTCCTTCTTCCTCTCTTGACCATTCAAGTGGTGATTCTGAAAAATGACCCCATTTTCAGAGGCTCCTGAGCCTGAGATGGGTCCCTTGAAAGAAATGAGAAGAGGCACGGGCCATATTTCTGGGTGCCTGTTCCCAAAAAGGCCAGTGGGACCCTACTTTGCAGGTCCTGCAGCCACTGCTCCTGGGCTCGGCCAGAAGTACTGTGGGGGCAGTGGGTAGTCTCAGGGCCAGTGTTCTTCCAGTCTCAGCCTTTCTGTGCATCAGAAGCACAGAAACGCCTGTGTAAGGTTTGTGCAGGTAACAAGGAGAGCAATAGGCGGAATGTCTAATGGGAACTTATAGTGTCAGAGGTAACAAAACCAAGCCTCTGAGCTTGTTCACAGCTGATCATGCTCAAGGACAACCAACACCTTATACTCTGCATTTTGAAAACCTGTCTCACTGGAAAAACCAGACTCCTTGTTGAGCTATTCACCTCCTGATACAATGGCACACATTTTTGTAGTTCATAAGTAAATTGCAGGGTGCTACTTGCTACTTCACATTTTCCTCCCTTCTTCCTTAATTATAAAAGTAATATATTTGGTTTTGATAAATTTCTTCTTTTATAAAAGAAATCCAGTCCCAACACCTTTTGCTTTATTTTTATTTTTTTAGATTTTATTTATTTGAGAGAGAGAAAGAGAGCAGCACAAGTAGGGGCAGCAGCAGAGGGAGAGGGAGAAGCAGGCTAGGGAGGGAGCCTGACACAGGGCTTGATCCCAGGACCCTGAGATCATGATCTGAGCCAAAGGCAGACGTTTAAGTAACTGAGCCACCCAGGCACTCCTCAAGACATTTTCCAATCATAGCCTTTGTTAATGGTTTTCTATAATTTATTTTATAGTATTGATTAAGACTTCCAAACTGTTATACAATGAGAAGAAAGCCTAAAAGCATTAGTTAGAGTTGCTTCAGAGCACTATCAACTTGGATTCACTTCTCTGCACGTCCTACCTTCCAGAAAGTGGTCACTTTTCTGTTCACAGAATTGCTGCTATTCTTTTCTTCAACCTCCTACTGAGTTTGTAGGTGTTCAGAATGGTTTGATAACTATCTAGCTGAATTCCTGGGACCAGACAAAATTTAGGTCTCCTTCTCCTCTGCCATATTGCTCCTATGCACTTGAAGATGTTTTAATAATGTCTGTAAAATTTTACTTATTGAAGTGCTTTTTGGAAAATCAGACAATAGAAACAAACAAAACCAGAAGGAATAAAATGTATTACTCCTAACGAACTGTGGAGAGAATGATGACATGAATTACTCTTTGAAGAATATTTTATTTACACAATTTCAAGAGAAATTGAAAGAATCCATATACTATTGCTTGTACTTATGATTAACTATAATAAAATGATCAGGATAGTAGCAGATATGGGGAGACCTCCTCTATCTCCACTGGGAGGACTGGACAAGAATGTGCTGTGGGAATCTGCTGGGTTTGGAAACTTCAAATGGGGTCGTGAGCCAAAGATAGAAAAGCTCGATCACAGGCCAGGTGAACATGGAGTGTGGCCGGAGACCAGGGACGGGAGTGACTGACTGCTTTTCTCTGGAGATCCACTGAGGATGGGGTGGGGGGTCCCAAGTTCTCGGCTCCTCCAGGGCCAGAGATCGGGAGGCTGCCATGTTCATTCTTTTACTCCAAAGCTGTACGGAAGCTTTCAGGGAATAAGGTACTGAGAGCAAACCCATAGATTACTTAGCCTGGCCCCTGGCAAGAGTGGTGCAATTCTGCTTCAGGCAAAGACATTTGAGAGTCACTGTAACAGGCCCTTCTCCCAGAAAATCAGCAAGAACATCCAGCAAAGACCAAGTTTACCAATCAAAGAGAACTGCAAAATACGAGCTCTAGGGAAATACAGCACATAGAATTCATGGCTTTTCCCCCATGATTCTTTAGTCTTTCAAACTTAAAATTTTTTAAAATTTCTTTATTTTTTCTTTTACTATTTTAAAAATTTTTTTCTATTTTAACCATCTTATCAATACCTTTTTAAAAATCTTTTTTAATTTTTATTTTTACAGTCATATTCTATCCCTTCATTGTATTTAAACTTATTTTTTGTATATATATGTTTTTTTTTTCTTTAAAATTCTGGGATACAGTTTCTTCTAACAGACCAAAATATACCCTAAATCTAGTATGTGCCTTTGTTCTAGTCTTCCACCTGATCATATTTTTTTTCTTTTTTTAACTAACTTCTTATCTTATCAATTTCTTTTCAAAAATCTTTTATAGTTTTTATCTTTACAGTCATACTCCACCCCTTCATCATATTTACCCTTATTTTTGTATATATGTAAGTTTTTCTTTCTTTAAAATTCTGGGATACAGTTTCTTCTAACAGACCAAAATATACTTTAAATCTAGTATATGCCTTTGTTCTAGTCTTCCACCTGATCATATTTTCTTTTTTTTTAAACCAACTTCTTATCAATTTCTTTTAAAAAATCTTTTATAGTTTGTATCTTTACATACTTTGTAAAGTATGTAAAGATACTTTGTATCTTCATCATACTTACCCTTATTTTTGTATATATATAAGTTTTTCTATCTTTAAAATTTTGTGAGGCAGTTTCTTCTAACACCAAAATACACCCAAAATCAAGTGTGTGGCTCTATTCTATTCATCAGCCTGATCATTTTTATTTTTCCTTTCTTTCACTGCCCTGGTTTCGGGTCTCATCTGATTTGCTGAATGTTTATTATTCTAGGGTCATTGCTACTCTTTTACCATTTTGTTCTCTCATTCATCTGTTCTTCTCTGGACAAAATGACAAAGTAGAAAAACTCACCTCAAAAAAAAAAAAAAAAAAAAGAACAAGAGGCAGTACTGATTGCCAGGAACCTAATCAATATGGACATTAGCAAGAGGTCAGAACTAGAGTTCAGAATAATGATTATAAAGATACTAGCTGGGCTTGAAAAAAGCATAGAAGATACCAGAGAATCCCTTTCTGGAGGAATAAAAGAACTAAAATCCAACCAAGTTGAAATAAAAAAGCTATTAATAGT
Organism: Martes martes; assembly: GCF_963455335.1. Lineage (NCBI taxonomy): Eukaryota > Metazoa > Chordata > Mammalia > Carnivora > Mustelidae > Martes > Martes martes. The sequence goes on from NC_137891.1 coordinate 83,647,662, forward strand.
TGCAATAAAAAATGGAGGCTCTTACTGCTTGGATAAATGAGGCAGAAGAGAGAACTGTGATACAGAAGACCAAATAATGGAGAATACAGAAGTTGAAAAAAAGGAGAAAAGAGAGATAAAATACTGGATCATGAGGGAAGAATTCAAGAGAAAAGTGATACCATAAGATGATACAATATTAGAATAATTGGGATCCCAGAAGAAGAAGAAACAGACAGAGGGGCAAAAGGAATACTGGAGTAATAATATCAGAGAACTTCCCTAATTTGGGGAAGGAAACAGGCATCAAAATCCAGAAGGCACAGAGAACAGCCCCTCAAAATCAATAAAAATAGGTTAACACACCATCATCTAATAGTAAAACTTACATGTCTCAGAGACAAAGAACATCCTGAAAACAGCTCGGGACAAGAGGTCTGTAACCTGACAAGGTAGAAATATTAGATTGGCAGGAGACCTATCCACAAAGACCTGGCAGGCCAGAAAGGATGGGCATGATATATTCAGAGCAGTAAACGAGAAAAATATGCAGCCAAGAATACTATATTCAGCTAGGCTGTCATTGAAAATAGGAGAGATAAAAAGTTTCCAGGACAAACAAAAACTAAAAGAACTTGCAAACATCAAAACAGCCCTACAGGAAATATTGAAAGGGGTCCTCTAAGCAAAGAGAGGGCCTAAAAGTAACATACACTAGAAAGGAACAGAGAGAATATACAGTAACAGTCACCTTACAGGCAATACAATGGCACTAAATTCATAACTTCCAATAGTTACCCTGAATGTAAATGGGCTAAATGCCCCAAACAAAAGACAAAGGGTATCATATTGGATAAAAAACCAAGAACCATAGATATGGTGTCTGCAAGAGACTCATTTTAGACCCCAAGACACCTCCAGATTTAAAATGAGGGGGTGGAAAACAATATACCATGCTAATGGACATCAAAAGAAAGCTGGGGTAGCAATCCTTATATCAACAAATTAGATTTTAAGCCAAAGACTATACCAAGAGATAAGGAAAGACACTATATCATACTTAAAGGGTCTGTCCAACAAGAAGATCTACCAATTTTAAATATCTATGCCCCTAACATGGCCAATTATCTGAGCCACTAATAACAAAATCAAAGAAACACATCGACAATAATACAATAATAGCAGGGGACTTTTAACATTTCCCCTCACTGAAATGGACAGATCATCTACGCAAAAGATCAACAAGGAAATAAAGGCTTTAAATGACACACTGGACCACATGGACATCACAGATATAGTCAGAACATTCCATACAAAAACAACAGAATACACATTCTTCTCTAGTGCACATGGAACATTCTCCATGTATATATAACATACATGGCAGAATATACATAGCAGTATAATAGCAGATCACATCCTGGGACACAAATCAGGTCTCAATCGGTACCAAAAGATTGGGATCATCCCCTGCATATTTTCAAACCACAATGCTTTGAAGCTAGAATCCAACACAAGAAGAAAGTTGGAAAGAACTCATACCCATGGAGGCTAAAGAGCATCCTACCGAAGAATGAATGGGTCAACCAAGCAATTAAAGAAGAATTAAAAAAATTCATGGAAACAAATGAAAATGAAAACAAAAATGTTCAAAATCTTTGGGACACAGCAAAGGCAGTTCTGAGAGGAAAGTCAATAGCAATACAAGCCTTTCTCAAGAAACAAGAAAGCTGCCAAGTACATAAGCTAACCCTACACCTGAAAGAGCTGGAGAAAGAACAGCAAAGAAAGCCTAAACCCAGTAGAAGAAGAGAAATAATAAAGATCAGAGCAGAAATCAATGAAATGGAAACCAAAAGAACAGGAGAACAAATCAACGAAACTAGGAGCTGGTTCTTTGAAAGAATCAATAAGATGGATAAACTCCTGGCCAGACTTATCAAAAAGGAAAGAGAAAAGACCCAAATTAATAAAATCATGAGTGAAAGAGGAGAGATCACAACCAACACCAAAGAAATACAAACAATTGTAAGAACACAGTATGAGCAACAATACGCCAGCAAATTTGACAATCTGGAAGAAATGGATGCATTCCTAGAGACAAATAAACTACCAAAACTGAACCAGGAAGAAATAGAAAACCTGAACAGACCTATAACCAGTAAGGAGATTGAAGCAATCATCAAAAGTCTCTGAACAAACAAGAGCCCAGGGCCAGATGGATTCCCAGGGAAATTCTACCAAACATTTAAAGAAGAATTAATACCTATTCTCCTGAAACTGTTCCAAAAACAAGAAATGAAAGGAAAATGGAAGTATAATGTCTATGCTACCTAAAGCAATCTACACATTTACATGCCCTGCTCAACAGGGAATCTGCTTCTCCCTCTCCCTCTCCCTCTGCCTCTCTCCCTGACTTGTTCTCTTTCTCTCCAATAAATAAATAAAACCTTTTTAAAAAAATCAAAAATAGAAATACCATAAGATCCAGCAATTCTACTTCTGGGTATCGATCCAAAGAAAGTAAAAACACTAACTTGAAAAGATATCTGCATGTTCATGTTCATAGCAGAATTATTTACAATAGCAAAGATATGGAAACTACCTAATTGTCCATCAGTAGGTGAAGAAAATGTAGTATATGAAGATGAAGAATGAAGATAAAGAAAATGTAGTATATGTGTATATATATGTATACATGGATACACACACACACACACACACACTGGAATAACTTTATATATATAGTAAAAATGGAATACTAATGGAATACTATTCAGTTATAAAAAGGAAATATCTTACCATTTGTGACAACATGGATGGACCCTGAGGGCATTATGCTAAGTCAAATAAGTCAAAGAAAGAAAAACATTGTATGACCTCACTAATATGTGGAATCCAAAAAAAATAAAAAAATAAAAACAAAAAAACCAAAAAATACCCAAATTCACAGAGAAAGAGATCAGATTTGTGGTTACCAGAGTTGGAGGGGAGCAAGCACATGCATGAGGACACATGAGTGTGTATGTGTGTGTGAGGGGAACTGGATGAAGATTATCAAAAGGTATAAACTTCTAGTTATAAGATATATAAGTACTAGGGATGTAACCTACAGAAATGTCTATAGCTAATGCTAAAACAGTAAATCCTAATAGTTTTCATCGTAAGAAAAAAATGTTGGTTTTTTTTCCCTTTATTTTTTATACCTATATAAGATGATAGATATCAACTGAACTTATTGTGGAATTGTTTTATGATATTTGTATTACAAATATTTATGCTGTATACCTTAAATTTATACATTGCTTTTCTCAATGAAACTGGGGAAAAAATAGAAACGGGAAAAAACTGGGCTCTTCTAAATCTCAAACAAAATATAATTTTTCTGGCAAAAATTAATAAAGACCAAAACCTCTAATGTTTCATAATTAGTTAGCCATCTTCCTTTGATAATCTGTCCTAGAACACAGAGGCTGTAAGTACCCACTATAAATCTGAATCTCTCTTCCATGGCCTGTCTAGTATAGTGCCCACTCTCACCCCTTCACAAATCCTTTACTATGACAACCTGTACCTATATTCTTTCTCTGCTTATCATCTAACCACTAAAATAAAAATTCTGTAAGTACAGTGACCAGATCTTGCTTACTCATAGTACACAGTGTCTGGTATAGTGTACTCCTTCAATAAACATTTGTTGAATTAATAAATAAACAATTACCTGTCTAGCTCCTTATCCGTGACCCTCTCCTGCAACAATCCATCTCTCAGAGATTCTAAGCACCAGTAAAGCAGGAGTATGAGAAGAGAAAATGTATTCATATAACTAAAACCAAAACAGAAATATAGGTTCAGGGGTGCCTGGGTGGCTTATTTGTCAGTTAAGCAACTGTGTTGGGCTCAGGTTGTGATCCCAGGGTCCTGGGATAGAACCATGCATGCATCAGGCTCTCTATTGCACAGGGAGCTATTTCTCCCTCTCCCTCTGCCTGATGCTCCCCCGTTTGTGTTTTCTCTCTCTGTCAAATAATAAAATCTTTAAAAAAAAAAAAAAAAAGAAAGAAAGAAATGAAGAAATACAGGCACATAAATTTTTCCTCTGCATAAATGATGCACAAGACTATTTTATAGAAAAAGACACTAAATATTCCTTAGTTGTTTATCATCTTCAATGCAACTTAAAAGGAGAATCAATGTTTTCAATTAGCTAATTGAAGTGATCTTAAACATCCAAAAAAGCTCCCCCAAACAAAAAAACCCACCCCACATTGCTTGGTTAACAATAGGCAGTGAAAAACAGGACTTAAAAGGGTAGTGGCCCTGTCTCCCATCCCCAAATCAGATTTCTTCATTTAACAAACAGTTTCTGATTCTATGGACTAACGATAGAACATTCTGGGTACTTTTATGATCTGGAAGGCATAGTGCAGCTTTGAAGGGTTCTAGAGATGACCGGTAACATGAAGAAGTGTGTAGGCACTGCCTCACTCAGTGCCTGGCAGGAAGGAGTATTCAGTGGGAGCCATCACGTCTATTTTCTGTATCAATCTGAACTCCAGTCTCACCTATTTGCATTATCTCTAAAAAACTTTCAAGTCTGGTATCCAGAAATCCAAGAAGAAATAACAAATGGCAGATTTCCCCCCTAAATTCAGACACTGTTCTCTGGAGGAGAAAAGAACAACAAATAAAAACAAAAACCCCGTGGGTGCCTGGGTGGCTCAGTTGGTTAAGCGACTGCCCTCCATGCAGGTCATGATCCCAGAGTCTCGAGATCAAGTCCCACACTGGGCACCCTGCTCAACACGAGTCCGCTTCTTCCTCTGACCCTCCCCGTTTCTCATCCCCTCTCAAATAAATAAAAAACAAAAACCCCATAAAAAAAAAAAAAACAAAAAAAAAACCTTTGAATGGGGACATGTGTAATAAAATGTGACACAGAAAAAACAGTAAGGCAGTGAACATAATTTTGTAAAAATCATGGTGGGAAAATTAAGGAAATAATTATTCTCAATGCAAAGAAACTAGGAAATTAAAAAAATAAGAGAAATGAAAAAATAAGAACTCCTAAATTTGAACATATTTACTTTAAGCAGATACACTAATAGCGAACAGTTATCTAATAGATTCTGACAATTGAATAACTGAATTTTAAGGAGACTCAGTACCATGTCTAGGTGACTAACATGGGCATTCTACCAACTAACTGGGGAGAGGTCCAAAGGGGGCTGGCTAGCGGTGTAAGTGGAAAGAAAGGTTTCCCTGGTGGCAGTATCAAGATCCTGCCAAGAGCAGCAGGGGAGAAAGGGATTACAGAACTTATAATTTTTGTGGCATACACTTCACAAAATTTCAGCTGACCATGACCCAGTGGCAAAAGGCAAGAAAATATAAAAATGGTAATATAAAAACTATTAAATACTAATACCAATATGAATAACTAAGTTCATTCTTTGCTCTTGTAATACTAACCTAAGCTCAAGACAACTTATTTATTATGTTTGAAACACATACACATGCACAGAAAACCTACATCATTTTTACTTCTCAGGCATATCAAAGAGTGTTCCAAAGTGAGAACTCACACACACATGCTAGTGACTACTCTCAACATATTTGATAGCCACAGGTGAGGAAAAAGAAAATTCAGAGAGAATTCTGCTTTGGACACCAGTAAACGTTACTGCACTTCACCGATTTTACTTGTTTCTTCCCTCCCTCCCACCACCACAATCTTTCTCAAATTCAGAATGAACTTTTCAGAACAAAAATCTCCTAGTGAAAAATAATTTATCTGAAGAACATTTTTTTGTTTGTTTGTTTCACTTAACTTTTTCCCCCTACTCTCTTCCTAAGTAATACAGGTTTTATCTATCTAAGAATATCCTTAACTATTTCTAGTTTTAAAAACTTAAGATATCAAACATATCGTGAAAATATTTGTCACGCTCTTACTAAACACAGGCTGAACAAGGCCTGTTCATGTCATGCCATAGGTATATATTTCAGTGCCTGCCTGGATCTACCTTCCAACAATCTACCTAAAAGGAGATGGTCTATGATCACAGGCCACTGACAGCCTGATGCAAATCTGGCTCTGCTACCTACTGGCCAGACACACAGGACTGTGCCTGTCTACATTCTCTTCATCTTTATTTTTTTATTCTTATTTATTTATTTTTAAAGATTTTATTTATTTGACAGGGAGAGGTACAGTGAGAGAGGGAATACAAGCAGGGGGAGTGGGAGAGGGAGAAGCAGGCTTTTGGCAGAGCAGGGAACCTGAAGTGTGACTTTGATTCCATGACCCTGGGATCATGACCTGAACTGAAGGCACCCTCTTAACAGCTGAGCCACCCAGCGTCCCTCTTCATCTTTAAATAGTATTATAAGACCTAACTGGAAGGTTATAATGAGGATTAAATGTGAAATGCTTTGGATATCACATAATAAAAATGGACCATCACAAAGCAGTGTTAGAAAACTGTTTCCTTTCAAAAAGAAGAAAAATAGAATGGTTCCAGAAGAGAAATCTAGGAAATATTTTTCTTCTGCCTCTATAATCATCCATTCTTTCTTCCACAGCCACATTTTAAAATGCATATTTCTAAGGCATCACTTTGGAAGGTGGGCCAGGGATGAGGATGGCAAAATAAATAGAGGGGAGTAAAGAAGTACAAACACCCAGTTAAGTCAGTCATGGAAATGAAAAGTACAGCACAAGGAATATAGTTAGTTAGAGTTAACAAATACAATGTAATAACACTATATGGTGACAGATTGCAACTACACTTATGGTGAGCACTGACTAATGTATAGAATTGTCAAATCATTATGTTGTACACCTGAAACTAATATAACATATGTTAATTACACTTCAATAAATGTTAAGAAAATGCTATCATGGCCTCCAGGCCCTGAGTAGTCAGGCCTCTGGCCCTATCTTCTCTGCTTGTCAACTCACACACCCATCTACACTAGCATTCATGTGTAGCACACACACTTCTCCCTGTTCTTTAAACAACCAACCTCTGTCCCTCCTTAATGATCACAAAAACAACAAAAATCAAACCAGCCAAGGAAACAGGTGCACATTAAATAATTTACTGAAGTTTGAGGAACCCTGAGATACTTCTTTTATACTGAAATGTACTCAAAGATAAAAACGCGGAAAACAAAACTGATTATTAGATGGTATAAGTGGGAGGTAAAAAGCAGCCCAGAAAAGTAAGCTATATATGAGGGAAGAAAAGAAAAAATAAAATCCCCAAAGCAAAGGTGTTAAAGAAATTTTTATGTTATGTTAGAAGTATCTCCTGAAATACTTGATATTAAATGTAATGTCTTATAAAACTAGACATGCACTTACTAGAACACCTGGTAATTACTCCCCTGATCATTTATATCAGAAAAAGAAAAACCTATGTTCACTCAAAAACTTCTACACTAATGTTCATAGCACCTTTACTTGTAATAGCACAAATCTGGAAATGATCAAAATGTCCTCCAGCATGTGCATAGTTAAACAAACTGGTACATCCATATCATGGACTACTATTCACCAATAAAAGGAAGTTAACTATTGATATATATACAAACTTGGATAAATCTTGAGGGAATTATGCTGAGTGAAAAAAGTCAATCCTGAAAAGTTATACACCATGTTACTCCATTTACATAACATTTTGAGATGACAGAACTACAAAAATGGTGAGCAGATTAGTGGTGCGAGGTGTTAGAGAAGAGGGTAGGAAAGAGGTGGCTGTGGCTGTAAAAGGGTAACACAAGGGATTCTTGTTGTGATGGACTGTTATGTATCCAGCCTGGTGGTGGGCACCTGAATCTATACATGATAAAAATTACACTGAAAAAATAAAATTTTTAAAAAATTACACAAACAAAACACACACACAAACTCACATTTATAGGTAAAACTGGTAGAATTTGAATAAGGTCAGTGAATTCTATCCTGGATTCATATCCTGGTTGTGCTATCATAGTATAGTTAGGAGAGATGTCATCATTGGGGGGAAGCAGGTGAAGGGCACAGAAAATCATTCTGTATTGTTTCTTACAACTGTATGAGTTACATGTCAATCTACACGTATCGCAAAATAAAATGTTTTCGAAAAAGGCAGAGAGATGTGTTGGAGACATTCACTCAAACATTTCAAATCAATAAGAAAGTTCACAACCCTTTTCACTATGGATTAATTAGGTAATACTTTTCAAATGGGAACATAAGAAAGGCCTCAAGTAAATAATTACAATCTACACATTAATTTCGTAAACCTTTACTTCTCATGTCTGAAGGAAATAAAGATAGACCAAGTGAGATATGTTTTACTTAATATCTAACCAAAACCCAAGATGTGGTTCATAAAATTACCACTAATTCCTAGATTTTGCAGTAAACTCATTAGAAGAAGGGAAAGCCAAGCCCAATATATTTACCAGTTCAGTCAAAATTAACCTAAGATGATGAGGCACCTGGATGGCTCAGTCATTCAGCATCTGCCTTTGGCTCAGGTCATGATTGAGCCCTGCATCGGGTTCCTTGCTTAGCGGGAAGCCTGCTTCTCCTTCTCCCACTCCCCCTGCTTATGTTCACTGTCTCACGGTTAGAGATCTCTCTGCCAAATAAATAAATAAAACCTTAAAAAAAATTAACCTAAGATGAACAGTCCACTTCCGTATGTAAGAAATAAAATGGAACTCTGACTTTAGTACCTTATAAACCCAAAGGTACATCCAAACCCTGCAGAAGAGGAGGAAAAGCTGATTTTAGTTGCTTCTGAACTATTAGATCTGGTATGAAAATTGACCTCAGAATAATGCAGTGTTTCTTTATTTTCACCATCTATTGACTGTTGACTCTGTCCTTCAGCTGTATGGACTTCCATGAAGTAATTAGCTTCCATGAAGCCAAATTATTGTTAGCACAAGCTCAATAGTTGAGGTACTACTATTACACTCACTTATGATAAGGAAATTTAGAGGCTCAGAGAGTTTAGATTAATAATATAGATATTTTAGTAAATCCACCATTAAATCTCAGCTATTACTAAATTTTCACTTTTGGGATTGGGGTTGAAGGAACTACCTCTATTTAAAATTTATAAATTCTTCTTTTTCTTTTTTTTTTTTTAATTTACTCAGTATGTAGAAATAAATAGAAATAAGAAAATAAAAATTTATAAAGCAAAAGAAAAAATTTCTGCTAAGCCACAAAGTAAACAAAACAGTGAAATCTTCTTCCTAATACATGTTTACAATAGTAAGTTATATTAAAAGGAATGAGAAAAATGGGATGATGTATTATAAGACACCAAGAAGAAGATCTAATCAACCTGAAAAATAAGAAATTCACCTAAAAGAAAGAAAAAATAAAATCCAAATCTAAAAAATGTTCAGACTTGTAAAAGAAAAATCTATTGAAGGGGTGCCTGGCTGACTCAGTTGGTAGAGCATATGACTCTAGATCTCAGGGTTAGTTTGAGCCTCAGGTTGTTAAAAAACAAAGGAAAATAAAATCTATTGGAAATAAGCACATTCCTATACCAAAGTAATAGATTCATTGTTGACTCTGCGGTTTTGTTTTATTTCGCTTTTGTCTTTTCTTTATGGCATAATTTATATACCCTCTATCCCCAAATTGTAAGGAAATTATAAGGGACATTCCAGATAAGCTATCTGGTGCTTATGAGCCAAATAAAAGGTCATATTTCTCCCCTTCATTTCAGGCACACAGTCACACTTGTTTGATTTGGTATTTTTCTTATTCCAACTTCCAGAAAACTCTCTCTACTTTGTGCTTAACAATTTGGTCAATTCACTGTAATAAAACTGGACAACAATGTAGAATGACTTCTAGTATATATTAACATGAATAATTAAGAAGTCAATCTGTCATCTCCCTTTCCAAATCATAGGATTTTAGGGTATCCCACACAAGATTCATTATTTATAACCTTCAAATTTATGTCCTAAGATCCTTAAAACAGTGCTGTCTCAAGAATGTGATATGGACCTACACACTGAAAAACTTTTTCCCCAAACAAAATCACATTGTATCAGTATTTCTAATTCTGCTGGTTCCTTAATCACTTGCTTTCTTAAATCCTTTCTCTAGCCCAAAAGATCATCTAATGAAGGCCTACACAGATCAATGAAAAAGAACACGGACTATAGAGATAACCTCAAACCTGGACTTACTCATCTAAACCATATATTCATTTGATCTACAGCTTTTTTTCTTTTAATTTAATTTATTTATTTGCGAGAGAGAGGGGGGACGAGCAGGGGGTACAGTGGAGGGAGAGAGAGAAGCAGTCTCTCTACTGAGTTGGGAGCCCGATGTGGGGCTAGATCCTACCAGGACCCTGGGATCATGATCTAAGAAGGCAGATGCTTAACCAACTGAACCACCCAGGTGCTCCAACCTACAGCTTTTTCAGCTGGAAAATAAGGAAAGCAAATTGAATCTTAGAGCATTATTTTGCATACTAAATGCTTTAATATGTACTACACCCTCAGCAGTATACCCTGCCATACAGTAAACCTCCAAACATGATACGACAATGACAAGGACAATGTTGAAGGAGAAAAGAAGACAGAAGCTATTTTTCTCCAATTATTTCTTAGGAATTTATGGTTCAAATTAAAGTTTGTCCAAGTCTTTCTCTCCAATTATAAACTGCAATTTACAATATTGCAAGCCTATAAAGATGATAAAATTCAGGACAGATACCATACTGGAGACATAGAGTCCAATCTGGGGTATTTGTTTATTCCTCAATGTAGTATCAAGAACAAGTTGGTAGAGGAGTGAAAAAATTATTTTTATGAGGCAGAATGTGATCACATTCCCACAGAAAGAGCATGACATAGGCAGTCAGGTGGTTAGGGTTCTAGCCCTGTTTCTTCCTTTAATTTGAATAATCAGAGCAAGTCACTTCCCTCTTCTGGATCACATACTAGGTATCCTAGTTACTCTCTTTGCCATCCTCTTGTCCTCCATTCTTCCCATACTGTTTTTTACCATCTTGTGGCTCATTACCCCATCTCAAACTCTCAATACAAAGCTGGTTTATATCATTAAGAAATAAAAGTTGCCTCATTGAAATCTAGTAACTTAAATATTTATATCCACTCAAAAAGAAATCCAAACTTACTATTCTCTTATATGATTACTTCAAAGGAAGGGAGGGAAAAGCAGAACAGGAACAAAGAGTTAGTTTGAGAACTTAGGTGGCAAAGCCATATATTTCTGGTTCAAGCAAAGCAAAAGAAATTTTTAATGTACAGAACCCCTAACTAAATTCAAAATGACACAAAGTTAAAGAGAACTAGTTAGAGGTGGAGGTGAATAGACTATAGGAGAAAGTGATCACTCCAAGTCAAGGATATTTATATTTGAGAGGTTAAGTATGTATAATGTAGTATTTATAAATAGGAGAACATGAAAGAGCACTAAAAGGAGATAGCATAATATATTATTAAACCACAAATGGTACTTGTCAATTTTTATTAAATATGTCTTAGAAGAAAAAGATCACAAGTTAATCAGAGGGCTAGTATAGTGCTATTTATTATATTCTACCTCAACACTAATTAGTTCAAGGAGGGATACATGTCTCAACAGATCAGTGAAAATCACTTCAGAATTTCTGGTAAAATACTGGAAAAGAAATCATTCTTTATATTGGACTTGAAGTGTGAGTTACCACGCGGAAAAGACCTGACAACCTTTTCAGACCAATATGACCGAAGCATGAAATCTTCTCCCTGTGGCTTTCACTTATAAATACTATTAAATTCTTTCTTGTGCTTATGCCAGAGTATTACTGACTTCCCTGTGTAATACAACTTGTCAACCTTTATATATGCTTGGCTTTCTGACTGATCAAATGAGTCGTAAAGATGATTTTTTAATATAATCCTTTTAAAAAAAATGGCAAGATACAGAGTAATAAATGTAACAACAGGCTGATCTCCGGCACCATGTAACAAAAAATATATTCTTGGGTCATATGTATCGGGTCATCCTGATACTTATTATAATACTCTAATACAAGAATATGAAAGAGAAAAGAGGGTTGCTAAAAGGTAGCTGGAAATGATTTTATTTTGTTTTAAGATTTATTTATTCGTTTGAGAGAGAGAGAAAGCACAGGTGAGTAGAAAAGGGTCAGAGGGAGAAAATATCCAAGCAGACTACGGCTGAGCATGGAGTCCTATGTGGCACTGGATCTTACCACTCATGAGATCAGGACTTAAGCCAAAACCAAGAGTCAGGCACTTAACCGACTAAGCCATTTTATTTTTATTTATTAAAAATGTTTTATTAAAATTTTATTAAAAGTTAAAAATATTTTATTAAAAATAAAATAGGCACACCTATTTTATTTTTATAATTTTAAAATTTTAAGTAATCTCTATACCCAACCTGGGGCTCAAACTCACAACTCTGAGATCAAGAGTCAGAGCCAGGTGCCAGGTGGGAAATATTTTAAAGATAATAAATGAGATCAGAATTAAAAAGTCTTCCAGAGAAATGCTCAAGAGTTGACAACATACTAGTTGAGTATTCTATCTAGTACTCTTGTTCTATTTTGCATGCTAACATTTGCCAAAATAACCTTTGAGCCCATTAAAATGCACATGCCAAGGATCCCCCTGGAGAGAAAACTATTAATAGATTTGGAATAGATGACCATGCCCACCCTCTTCCCCACCTCCTGATGGAGAGACCAATCAGAAAGAAACCATGAAAAAGAACACAGTCTCACCAGAAAGGAAGGTTTTCTAGGTATATGAAATATTTTTAATATCAAACAATTTGTTAGGAAACAAGGGTTTGTAGTCACTTGTTGGCAGTAGCAACTTTCAAACTGTATCTTGCAACTCATGAGAAGAGACCCACACCAATTTAGTGAGACTAAGATTATGGTAAAAATAAAAGAGAATGAAGAGTATATCATACCTACTAAGGTTAGTATTGTTTATAAAATGTTTGTTTCAGGGTGTGTGTGTGTGTGTGTGTACATATAAGTCATGTGTGAACTGGGAGAAGATATAAGATGTATTTCTTACTAGGGGCTGCAGTCACAAAAGTCTAAAAGCTACTGGCTTTCAGATACAGCAAAAGACACAAAAAAGAAATACATAATACAGAACCCTCCAAGTCAGATCAATAATAAGTCTTCTATTGAACTGTGAGAAATTCTATGGGGAGGGATCAGCAGACCCTATAAAAATGGACTCATCTTTCAGAACAATATCTAAGACCTAAAGGACACCTGGAGAAAAAGAAAACATCATGAAAATAATAATGATCAAATTTATGTATCTTAACGTAAAATACTTTTAATTGGCACATTCTTTACCCACAGTCTCAGATGTCAGTGCAGACCTTACCTGAAAGTGTCTTTTGGTAAGAAACACATTGATGTCTCCACAAAGAAATGGCAGATCTCTCCCGATTCTGCAGGCCATTTAGTCTTTCTGCTAGCCCACCTCTGTTTAATGAATTATAATATATTACGTTAGTTAAAAGAGAAGTTTCAGAATAGTTGGAACATTTATATTTCATACTCTCCAACCAGAGACAAATAGATAAAACACCAATTCTAACTTATCTGGCATTACATGGTCTTCCTAGAGGCCCAAACCTCCAAGATCAGTAATCTTTTTTAAGATTTCTTAGAAGCTGTTTCTTGATTCTTAGAAATACAAGCTACTCTCAGATCATTGTGACTTCCTTTCTATTCTTTCCTAGTTTATTTATTTCATAAGCATATACTGATCACTTCTTGTTCTACCTAGCAAAGTACTAGATGCCAGGAACATAAAGAAGGCAATGAGCCACGCTTTGGGGAAGCCTCACAATCTGCTCATCTCACAATCTGACAAAACATATAAATTAAAGTGTGGTCAGAATTGTAGTCAAGAATAAAACTGCCCAAAAAAAAAAAAAAAAAAGAATAAAACCGGCAAACTGCTACTAGGCAGAACATTAAATAAGAAAATTTGGGTATGGGCTTGTTATTTGGACCACAGAGACAACACAGTATTAATCACAAGCACATAGCAAGGATACCAACATTATAAAAATAAAAAAATATTAAAAACTTCCATGTATGGCAGGAAGAGAATTCATAAAATGAACATACTTCACAAAAACCCTTAACCATCAATGAATAATATGTATATCATACTATTACATATTATTACATTAATATATCAATTGTTATTATACTAATATTTATATATCATATTATATACATTATATATTATAATTATACACTGTTACATAATCATTACATTGTTATGTATTATATGATATAATAAATGTAATGTAGTAAGTATATTTTATATTAACATAATACAATGCTTATATTAACCTAATTAAATCATATATAATATGTATATTCATTGGTATATATATTATAAACACATATCAACAAGTATGTGCAAACATTTTGGATTCAGTAAACTATCTAGGGTCAGAGAAGTCAGCAGCTTCGAACACATCTGTGCTCTCAAGAGAAGTCAGGATCAGTTGTTAAACACCATTATGACCACATGCTACATAATTTATCAGTATATTATCTCATACAAACATGTACCCAGCTCACTGATCATTTCAAACACAAATAATGTACTGAAGATAGAGAGGTAAAAGAGATCATTTTATAGATATAATTAGATCATTTTATTCTAATAATATACCTCTATTAAGAAAAAACAAATATCAATAGCTACCAAATAGATGATAAAAATCAGAGCTTAGAGAGAGGTTAAGGATATTCTCCAATATTACATAGCTAGCCAGATGACGAAATAAGTTGTTGAAACCAGAAAAGACATCATAGTGCCCAGCATTTAAATCTTCAAGAAACAGTAGTCATTGGTGTTACTGATTTTATTATGATTTTTAGTTTGCACCCTATGCTCTTTCCACTGAAATGACTGAAAGATCTTATTTTTATGCATATTATGTATATTATCATACTACCTACTTTGTTTTTCTACAGACACTTGTTTCCCTATGGCATACTATTTCTGAATGTGATATATATATATATATATTTATTTAAATTCTCATAATCAAAAATTCCAAAGAAGCTCTGCTTTATACAAGTCTATCTCTACTTTCTACTTTCCTATGGCATAATATTTCTGTATGTGTAGTGTATAAATACATATACATGTTTAAAATTGTCATAATCAAAAATTTCCAAGCTCTGCTTTATATATATATATGTCTATCTCTACTTAATATATGCGTGCCTCTGCTTCATATTATTCTGTTTACTGAAAGTAACTCATTTATACTCATTCTCTACACAACACTATAAAAGTAGGTACTACTGTCACCCTCATTTTACACATGATAAACTGAGGCACTGAGAAATTAAACATCTATGCAAGGTGAGACATGTGATAAGTGGCACACCTGGATGCACACCCAGACAGTCTGGCTCCAGAATTCATAAGCTTAGCCTCAATGATGTAGCTACTGCCTCTTATTCAGTACTACTTAAAAAGACACTCATAACAGACACAAGAAAAAAAAAAAGCAAACTACTGTATTCTTTGTACAATGATATAGACAGTTTCTTGTCAAATGTTGGTTTTCAATTCTGTGACTGTGAAGAAAAAAAAAGAGACAAAATGCAATCTGAAAGCAGTATACAGTTAAGGTCACATCCCAAGTAAACTGTACAATCTCACAAGTAAACTGTAGGAATTATAAGATGAAAAGTAAAAAGATAGAGTAAAAATAAATGCAGAACAGTTCTCAGCATGTGGGAATGTCTAGAGCCGTAAGATAGAATCAGCATTTGAGCTTGCTTTTAGTCATTAGGAGCTTTACTGGTACTTTACAGACTATTTCTGCTCCAATCTCCCCAAAGAAATTCTCATCAGATGCAACAAAACTTAGGAATGGAAACACCATGACTTCTATTCAACAATCATAATTCTAGTAAAAACCTATACCACATTATTTTTTAAAAGATTTTATTTATTAATTTGAGAGAGAGTGTGCAAGCGAGAGAGCACAAGCAGGGAGAGGGAGAAGCTGACTTGAGACTGAACAGGGACACTGACCTGGGGCTCTGTCTCAGGACACTGGGATCATGACCTGAGCCAAAGGCAACAGCTTAACTGACTGAACCACCCAGGTGTCCCCTATACTACATTATTTAAGGCGGGGGAGGAGCGGGGAAAGTCATGCAGGCGGTTTAAGAAGGCTCTGTTTGTATACATGCAAATTAACTTTTTATTTAAGTTCCATTGAAGTATAATTAACAGATTTACTAAGATATTTAAAGTGTACATTGTGGAGATTTTATATACATTGTGAAAGGATTCTTCCCATGTAGTTAATTAACAAATTCATTACCACACATACTTAACTTTTCTGTGTATGATGAAAACATTAAAACTCTACTCTCTCAGCATATTTTAATTGTGCAACACAGTGTTAACATTAGTCACTATGTTTTACTTTATTTTGTTTTTACATTTTCCAAGATGTTTTTTTGTTCTTCAATCTAAAAACTATTATAGCTTATCAAAGATCAAAGGTAGTAGCTATTGCTATATTTTACTTTGAATCCTCATAACTTACTCATCTTATACCTGTTACCCTTTTACCACATTCTCCATATACACACAACTGGCACTGACAACACTCTTTCTATGATTTGACTTCTTTTTTGTTTTTAGGTTCCACTTATAAGTGATACTAGTACTTATTCTTCTCTGTCTAGTTTATTTCACTTTGCAAAACGCCCTGAAGGTCCATCTATGTTGTCACAAACGGCAGGACTCCCAGCTTTCTCATGACTATATAATATTCGTGTGTGTGTGTATGTGTGTGTGTGTGTGTGTGTGTACATCACATCTTCCTATCCATTTATCCACTGGCTGAGATTAGACTGTTTCCACATATTAACTAATTTTGAATAATGCTATGATAAACATGGAAATACAAATATTTCTTCGATATCCTGTTTTCATTTCTTATGGATTTATTACTGAACAGTGAATTGCTGGATCATAAGATAGTTCTATTTTTTTTTTTTTTTAAGAAACCTCCATACTGTTTTTCATAGTGGCTGTACCAATTTACATTCCTACCAACAGTGCACATGGTTTCGCTTTTCTTCACATCCCCACCAGCACTTCTTATCACATCTTTTTATCCCTAAGGATTTATTCATTTATTTTAGAGAGAGTGTACACATGCACACGAGTGGTGGGAGGGACAGAGGGAGAGAAGCAGACTCCCCATGGCATGGAGCCCAAGACAGGGCTTGATCTTATGACCCTGAGGATCATGACCTGAGCCAAAACCAAGAGTCTGCTGCTCAACGGACTGAGACACCCAGGCACCCATATCTCTTGTCTTTTTGATGATAATCATTCTAACAGGCATGATTGATATCTCATTGAGTTTTGTCTTACATTACCCTGACGATAGTGATGTAGAGCACCTTTTTCACGTACCTGTTGGCCATTTGTATGTCTTCTTTAGATAAGTATCTATTCAATTCCTCTGCCCATTTTTAACTGCATTGGTTTTTTTGCTGAGTTGTAGATGCTCATTATGTATTTTGGATATCAATCTTTTAATAGATATATAACTTGCAAATATTTTCTACCTTTCAGAAGAATGCCTTTTTCATTGTGTTAGTGGTTTTCTTTTTTGGTGCACAAGCTTTTCAGTCTGATGTAGTCCCACATCTTTATTTTTGCTTTGGTTGCCTTTGCTTTTGGCATCAAATCCAAAAATTCATTGCCAAGATCTATGTCATGGAACATATCCCCATGGCTTCATCTAAGAGTTTAATGGTTTTGGGTCTTAAATTCAAATCTTTAGTATATTTAGCCCTAAAATTTAGTATAACTTTTGTGTATTGTAGAAGATCATAGTCTGGCTTCATTCTTTTGCATGTGGTTGTCCAATTTTCCCAACACCCATGTATTGAAAAGACTGTCCTTTGCCCATTGTATATTCTTGGCTCCTTTGCCACAAAGAAATTGACCATATATGCATGGGTTTATTTCCAGACTCTCCATTATTTTCCACTGAAATGTATGTATATTTTTATACCAGTACCATACTGTTTTGATTGCTACTGCTTTGTAATGTAGCTTGAAATCAGGAAGTGTGATGCTTCCAGTTTTGTTCTTCTTTCTCCAGATTGTTTTGGCTTTTTAAAGTCTTTTGTGGCTCCATGCAAATTTTAAGATTGTTCTACTCCTGTGAAAAATACAATTGGAATTTTGATAGGGGTTGACCAAATCTGTAGATTGCTTTGGGCAGTATTAACATACTAACAACATTAATTCTTCCAATCTAGGAGCACATTTATTTTTGTCTTCCTTGACTTCTTTCACCAATGTCTTGTACATTTCAGTGTACAGTACTTTCAACTCTTGGGTGAATAAGTATATATTTTTTAAGATTTTGTTTACTTGAGAGAGTGCATGAGCATGGGGAGGGGCAGAAGGAGAAGGGGAAGGAGAAGCCAGCTCCCTGCTGTGAGATGAACCTGATTTGAGGCTGGATCCCAGGACCTTGAGACCATGACCTGAGCTGACGTCAGATGCTTAACCAAGGCCACGCAGGTGCCCCTCTCCCTAGGTATTTTAATATTTTGATGCAATTGTAAATGTGATTATTTTCTTAATTTCTCTTTTGGATAATGTATATTTTTATATATTGATTTTGTATCCTGCAACTTCACTGAATTCACTTACTAGTTCTAATAGTTTATTGCTGGAGTCTTTAGGATTTTCTATAATAATATCATGTAATCTGTGAATAGAGACCGTTTTATTTTTTCCTCTGCAATTTAAACGCCTTTTATTTCTTTTTCTCGCCTAATTGCTTTGGCTAGAACTTATTTAGTAATCTGTTGAATAAAAGTGACAAGAGTGGGCATCACGGTCTTGTTTCTGATCTTAGGAGTATCATGTCAGTTGTGGGCTTATTATATGTGCCTTTTTATGTTGAGGTACTGTCTCTCTATACTCAAATCACTGGCATTTTTCTTATGAACTGATGCTGATGTTTATCAAAAGCATTTTATGTATCTATTGAGATACATGATTTTTCTCCTTCATTTTCTTAATGTGGCTTATATATCACATTGATTGATTGTGTAAGTTGAACCATCCTTCATCCTTGGAATCAATCCCAATTCATAATGGTGTATGAACCTTTTTTCAATTTGTTTTACTAAAACATAATTGAGGACTTTTGTGTCTATGTTGAACAGAGATATTAGTCTATAATTTTCTTGTGGTGTCCTTCCCTGATGTTAGTATCAGAATAATATTGGCTAGTAAAATGACTTTGGAAACATTGCCTCCTCTTTTATTTTTCGAACACATTTGAGAAGGATTGATAATAGTTCTTCTTTAATTGTTAAGTAGAATTTACCAGCAAAGGCATTTGTTTCTGAACTTTTCTTTGTTGGGAGGTTTTTGATTACTAATTCAATATCCATACAACTAATTGATCTGTTCAGATTTTCTATTTCTTCCTGCTTCAGTCTTTGTAGGCTGTATGTTTCTGGGATTTATCTACTTCTCTTAGGTTGCCCAATTTGTCAGTGTAAAATTGTTCACAGTAGTCTCTTATAACCCTTTGTATTTCTGTGGTATCATTCGTAATGACTCCTCTTGCATATCTATTTTTATTTGAGTCTTTTTGCATTTCTTGGTAAGTCTAATAAAGATTTCTCTATTTTTTAATCTTTTCCAAAAATCATCTTAGTTTCATTGATCTTTTCCATTGTCTTTTTAGTCTCTATACCATACACTTCCACTTTGATTTCTATTATTTCCTTCCTTCTACTAACTTTGGGCTTAATTTGTTTTTCTTTTTATGATTCTTTGAGGTATAAAGTTACATTGTTTATTTCAGATCTTTTTTCTAAGTAAAGGCATTTAAAAATTTTTAAGATTTTATTTATATATATGACAGAGAGAGATCACAAGTAGGCAGAGAGGCAGGCAGAGGGGCAGGGGGAAGCAGGCTCCCAGCTGAGCAGAGAGCCCGATGCAGGGTTCGATCCCCGAACCCTGAGATCATGACCTGAGCTGAAGGCAGACGCTTAACCCCTGAGCCACCCAGGCACCCCCAGGTTTTTAAATTTTTTTAATTTTAATTCAGTTAGCCAACTTACAGCAGATTAGTTTCAGATATAGTGCTCAATAATGTATCAGTTGTGTAGCACACCTAGAGCTCATCGCATCACATGCTCTCCTCAACACCCACCACCCAGTCACCCCACCCCTCTCCAGCGACCCTCCCCTCCACCAATCCTCAGTTTATTTCCTATAGTTAAGAGTCTCTCATGGTTTGCTCCCTCTCTAATGACTTCCCATTCCCTCCCTTCCTCTATTATCCTCTGTGCTGTTTCTTATATTCCAAATATGAGTGAAACCACATAATTGTCTTTCTCTGATTGACTTATTTTGCTCACCATTATACCCTCCACTTCCAACCACATCAATGTAAATGGGAAGTATTCATTCTTTCTGATGGCTAAGTAATATTCATTGTATGTACACACATCTTCTTTATCCATTCATCTCTCAATGGACATCTTGGCTCTATCCACAGTTTGGCTATTATGGACATTGTTCCTATGAACAATGAAGTGCAGGTGCCCCTCTGGATCACTACATTTGTATCCTTGGGGTAAATACCTAGTAGTGAAATTGCTGGGTCATAGGATAGCTCTATTTTTAACTTTTTGAGGAACCTCAATACTGTTTTCAGAGTGGCCGCACCAGTTTGCATTCTGACCAACAGTGTAAGAGGGTTCCTCTTTCTCCACATCCTCACCAACATTTGTTGTTTCCTGTCTTGTTAATTTTAGCCATTCTGATGGGTGAAAGGTGGTATTTCATTGTGGTTTTGATTTTGTGTTTCCCTGATGGCAAGTGATGTGGAGTATTTTTTCATGTGTCTGATGGCCATTTGTATGACTTCTTTGGAGAAATGCCTATTCATGTCTTCTGACCATTTCTTGACTGGATTATTTATTTTGGGGGTTTTAAGTTTGATAAGTTCTTTACAGATCTTGGATACGAGCCCTTTATTTGATATGTCATTTGCAAATATCTTCTCCCATTACTACAGGCATTTATCTCTATGAATGTCCCTCTCAGAACTACTTTTGTTGCATCCCATCTAGTTCTGGTATATTGTATTTCCATTTCCTTTGGTATTGAGATTTTTAAAATTGCTCTTGTGATTTCATTGACCCACTGGTTGTTCAGGAGCATGTTTTTTTAATCTCCAGTTTTTAATTTTCCAGTTTTCTTCCTATAACTGATTTCTAGTTTCAAACCATTGTAGTCAGAAAAAATAGCTGATATGATTTCTATCTTCTTATGTTGTTAAGACTTTTTTTGTGGGGGAGGAGTCAGGATGGCAG
Organism: Martes martes; assembly: GCF_963455335.1. Lineage (NCBI taxonomy): Eukaryota > Metazoa > Chordata > Mammalia > Carnivora > Mustelidae > Martes > Martes martes. The sequence continues at coordinate 83,669,111 of NC_137891.1, forward strand.
AGAAGTAGCAGGCTGAGACGACATCAGGTAGCAGGAGATCAGCTAGATAGCTTATCTAAACATTGTGAACACCTACAAATCCAACGGGAAATTGAAGAGAAGAGCAACAATTCGAGAAACAGAAAATCAATCACTTTCTGAAAGGTAGGACCAGCAGAGAAGTGAATCCAAAGCGATGGGAAGATAGACCCCGGGGGGAGGGGCTGGCTCCCGGCAAGCGGCGGAGCAACGGAGCACAAAATCGGGACTTTTAAAAGTCTGCTCCACTGGGAGACATCGCTCCAGGGGCTAAACCAGGGGGAAACCCAGGCGGGGTCAGCATAACCCCAGGTCCTGCAGGGTCACAGAAGGACCCGGGGTGTCTGTGGGCCGTGGGGCTCGCAGGCATTGGAGCAGGGAAGCTGGCTACAGTGACAGAGCCGAGAAGTGAGCTCTCAGCCCGGGGTTACTTTGTGCCGGTCGAAGGCTGGGTAGGCTCGGAGCGCGGCCGGAGGCCACGGAGACAGAAGCGACCGGGCGCTTTTCTCCAGGTTCCAGCAATTGACTGCTTTCCTCAAGGCACAACCGCAGACCAGGGAGGCGGGGCGGTTGGGCGCTTTTCTCTGGGGGCGCACTGAGGAGCGGAACCCCAAGCTCTCGGCTCCTCCAGGCCGAGAGATTGGGAGGCTGCCATCTTCATTCCAGTCCTCCGGAACTCTACAGAAAGCGCTCAGGGAACAAAAGCTCCCGAAAGCAAACGTGAGCAGATTACTTAGCCCGGCCCCTGGCAAGGGTGGTGCAATTCCGCCTGCGGCAAAGACACTTGAGAATCACTACAACAGCCCCTCCCCCAGAAGATCAACAAGAAACCCAATCCAAAACCAACTTCAGTCACCAAGAACAGCAGAATTCCACAGCAGGAGAAAGCAAATCTTATCTGGACAAAATGACAAGGCGGAAAAACTCACCTCAAAAAAAAGAACAAGAGGCCATACCGAAGGCTGGAGAACTAATCAATACGGACATTGGTAACATGACAGATCTAGAGTTCAGAATGACAATTCTCAAGGTTCTAGCCGGGATCGAAAAAGGCACAGAAGATATTAGAGAAACCCTCTCCGGAGAGATAAAAGCCCTTTCTGGAGAAATAAAAGAACTAAAATCTAACCAAGTTGAAATCAAAAAAGCTATTAATGAGGTGCAATCAAAAATGGAAACTCTCACTGCTAGGATAAATGAGGCAGAAGAAAGAATTAGTGACATAGAAGACCAAATGACAGAGAATAGAAGCTGAACAAAAGAGAGACAAACAAATACTGGACCACGAGGAGAGAATCCGAGAGATAAGCGACACCATAAGATGACACAACATTAGAATAATTGGGATTCCAGAAGAAGAAGAAAGAGAGAGGGGAGCAGAAGGTATATTGGAGACAATTACTGGAGAGAATTTCCCTAATATGGCAAAGGGAACAAACATCAAAATCCAGGAGATGCTAAGAACGCCCCTCAAAATCAATAAAAATAGGTCCACACCTCATCACCTGATAGTAAAATTTACAAGTCTTAGCAACAAAGAGAAAATCCTGAAAGTAGCCCGGGAAAAGAAGTCTGTAACATACAAGGGTAAAAACATTAGATTGGCAGCGGACCTATCCACAGAGACCTGGCAGACCAGAAAGAACTGGCATGATATATTCAGAGCACTAAACGAGAAAAACATGCAGCCAAGAATACTATATCCGGCTAGGCTATCATTGAAAATAGAAGGAGAGATAAAGAGCTTCCAGGACAAAAAAAAAGCTGAAAGAATTTGCAAACACCAAACCAGCTCTACAGGAAATATTGAAAGGGGTCCTCTAAGCAAAGAGAGAGCCTAAAAGTAGTAGATCAGAAAGAAACAGAGACAATATACAGTAACAGTCACCTTACAGGCGATACAATGGCAATAAATTCATATCTCTCAATAGTTACCCTGAATGTTAATGGGCTAAATGCCCCAATCAAAAGACACAGGGTATCAGAATGGATAAAAAAACAAAACCCATCCATATGCTGCCTACAAGAAACTCATTTTAGACACGAAGACACCTCCAGATTTAAAGTGAGGGGGTGGAAAACAATGTACCATGCTAATGGACATCAGAAGAAAGCTGGGGTGGCAATCCTTATATCACATCAATTAGATTTTAAGCCAAAAACTATAATAAGAGATGAGGAAGGACACTATATCATACTCAAAGGGTCTGTCCAACAAGAAGATCTAACAATTTTAAATATCTATGCCCCTAATGTGGGAGCAGCCAATTATATAAACCAATTAATAACAAAATCAAAGAAATACATCGACAGTAATACAATAATAGCAGGGGACTTTAACCCTCCCCTCACTGAAATGGACAGATCATCCAAGCAAAAGATCAACAAGGAAATAAAGGCCTTAAATGATACACTGGACCAGATGGACATCACAGATATATTCAGAACATTCCATCCCAAAGCAACAGAATATACATTCTTCTCTAGTGCACATGGAACATTCTCCAGAATAGACCACATCCTGGGTCATAAATCAGGTCTCAATCGGTACCAAAAGATTGAGATCATTCCCTGCATATTTTCAGACCACAATATTCTGAAGCTAGAACTCAATCACAAGAGGAAATTTGGAAAGAACACAAATACATGGAGACTAAACAGCATCCTTCTAAAAAATGAATGGGTCAACCAGGAAATTAAAGAAGAACTGAAAAAAATCATGGAAACAAATGATAATGAAAACACAACAGTTCAAAATCTGTGGGACACAACAAAGGCAGTCCTGAGAGGAAAATATATAGCGGTGCAAGCCTTTCTCAAGAAACAAGAAAGGTCTCAAATACACAACCTAACCCTACACCTAAAGGAGCTGGAGAGAGAACAACAAAGAAAGCCTAAACCCAGCAGGAGAAGAGAAATCATAAAGATCAGAGCAGAAATCAATGAAATAGAAACTAAAAAAACAATAGAACAAATCAACAAAACTAGGAGCTGGTTCTTTGAAAGAATTAATAAGATTGACAAACCCCTGGCCAGACTTATCCAAAAGAAAAGAGAAAGGACGCAAATAAAAAAATCATGAATGAAAGAGGAGAGATCCCAACCAACACCAAAGAAATACAAACAATTATAAGAACATACTACGAGCAACTCTATGCCAACAAATTTGACAATCTGGAAGAAATGGATACATTTCTAGAGACATATAAACTACCACAACTGAACCAGAAAGAAATAGATAACCTGAACAGACCCATAACCAGTAAGGAGATTGAAACAGTCATCAAAAATCTCCAAACAAACAAAAGTCCAGGACCAGACGGCTTCCCAGGGGAATTCTACCGAACATTTAAAGAAGAATTAATTCCTATTCTCCTGAAACTGTTCCAAAAAATAGAAATGGAAGGAAAACTTCCAAACTCATTCTATGAGGCCAGCATCACCTTGATCCCAAAACCAGACAAGGATCCCACCAAAAAAGAGAATTACAGACCAATATCTTTGATGAACACAGATGTGAAATTCTCACCAAAATACTGGCCAATAGGATCCAACAGTACATTAAAAGTATTATTCATCACGACCAAGTGGGATTTATTCCAGGGCTGCAAGGTTGGTTCAACATCCGCAAATCCATCAACGTGATACAATACATTAATAAAAGAAAAAGAACCATATGATACTCTCAATAGATGCTGAAAAAGCATTTGACAAAGTGCAGCATCCCTTCCTGATTAAAACTCTTCAAAGTGTAGGGATAGAAGGCACATACCTCAATATTATCAAAGCCATCTATGAAAAACCCACTGCAAATATCATTCTCAATGGAGAAAAACTGAAAGCTTTTCCGCTAACGTCAGGAACACGGCAGGGATGTCCGTTATCACCACTGCTGTTCAACATAGTACTAGAAGTTCTAGCCTCAGCAATCAGACAACAAAAAGAAATTAAAGGCATCCAAATTGGCAAAGAAGAAGTCAAACTATCACTCTTTGCAGATGATATGATACTATATGAGGAAAACCCAAAAGGCTCCACTCCAAAACTGCTAGAACTTGTACAGGAATTCAGTAAAGTGTCAAGATATAAAATCAATGCACAGAAATCAGTTGCATTTCTTTACACTAACAACAAGACAGAAGAAAGAGAAATTGAGGAGTCAGTCCCATTTACAATCGCACCCAAAACCCTAAGATACCTAGGAATAAATCTAACCAAAGAGGCAAAGAATCTATACTCAGAAAACTATAAAGTACTCATGAAAGAAATTGAGGAAGACACAAAGAAATGGAAAAATATTCCATGCTCATGGATTGGAAGAACAAATATTGTGAAAATGTCTATTCTACCTAAAGCAATCTACACATTTAATGCAATCCCTATCAAAATCCCATCCATTTTTTTTCAAGAAATAGAACAAATAATCCTAACATTTATATGGAACCAGAAAAGAAATCGAATAGCCAAAGGAATATTGAAAAAGAAAGCCAAAGTCGGTGGCATCACAATTCCAGACTTCAAGCTCTATTACAAAGCTGTCATCATCAAGACAGTATTGTACTGGCACAAAAACAGACATATAGACCAATGGAACAGAATAGAGAGCCCAGAAATAGACCCTCAACTCTATGGTCAACTAATCTTCGACAAAGCAGGAAAGAATATCCAATGGAAAAAAGACAGCCTCTTCAACAAATGGTGCTGGGAAAATTGGACAGCCACATGCAGAAAAATGAAATTGGACTATTTCCTTACACCACACACGAAAATAGACTCAAAATGGATGAAGGACCTCAATGTGAGAAAGGAATCTATCAAAATCCTTGAGGAGAATGCAGGCAGCAACCTCTTTGACCTCAACCGCAGCAACTTCTTCCTAGGAACATCGCCAAAGGCAACAGAAGCAAGGGCAAAAATGAACTATTGGGATTTCATCAAGATCAAAAGCTTTTGCACAGCAAAGGAAACAGTTAACAAAACCAAAAGACAACTGACAGAATGGGAGAAGATATTTGCAAACGACATAGCTGATAAAGGGCTAGTATCCAAAATCTATAAAGAGCTTATCAAACTCAATACCCAAAGAACAAATAATCCAGTCAAGAAATGGGCAGAGGACATGAACAGACATTTCTGCAAAGACGACATCCAGATGGCCAACAGACACATGAAAAAATGCTCCACGTCACTCGGCATCAGGGAAATACAAATCAAAACCACAATGAGATACCACCTCATACCAGTCGGAATACCTAAAATGAACAAGTCAAGAAATGACAGATTCTGGCGAGGATGCGGAGAGAGGGGAACCCTCCTACACTGCTGGTGGGAATGCAAGCTGGTGCAACCACTCTGGAAAACAGTGTGGAGGTTCCTCAAAAAACTGAAAATAGAGCTACCCTATGACCCAGCAATTGCACTACTGGGTATATATCCTAAAGATATAAGCGTGGTGCTCCGAAGGGGCACGTGCACCCGAGTGTTTATAGCAGCAATGTCCACAATAGCCAAACTGTGGAAAGAGCCTAGATGTCCATCAACAGATGAATGGATAAAGAAGATGTGGTATATATACACAATGGAATACTATGCAGCCATCAAAAGACATGAAATCTTGCCATTTGCAACGACGTGGATGGAACTAGAGGGTATCATGCTTAGCGAAATAAGTCAATCGGAGAAAGACAACTATCATATGATCTCTTTGATATGAGGAAGTGGAGATGCAAGGCGGGGGGGTTGGGGGGAGGTAGGAAAAGAAAAAATGAAAAGATGAGATTGGGAAGGAGACAAACCATAAAAGACTCAATCTCAAAAAACAGACCGAGGGTTGCTGAGGGGAAGGGGGACGGGAGAGGGTGGCGGGGAAATGGACATTGGGGAGGGTATGTGCTATGATGAGTGCTGTGAAATGTGTAAACCTGGCGATTCACAGACCTGTACCCCTGGGGATAAAAATATATTATATGTTTATTAAAATAAAAAAAAATTTTAAAAAAAGACTTTTTTTGTGGCCTAACATATGATCTATCCTGAAAAATGTTCCAGGTGCTCTTGAGAAGAATCTGTACTTTTCTGTTCTTAGATGTAATGTCCTATAAATGTCTATTAAGTCCACCTGATTTAATGTCTCTAAGTCCGATGTTTCCTTAATGATTTTTGTCTGGATGATCTAGCTATTGTTGAAAAGTGGGGTGCTGTAGTCTCCTAATAATATTGTGTTTCTGCGTTCTTTCAGATGTTAAATTTGTTTCATATATTTAGGTGTCCCTATGTTAGGTACAGAAGCATTTACAATCATTCTATCCTTTTGATGAATTGATACCTTTGTGATTACATAATGGTCATATTTTTATTATAGTTTGTGGCTCTATCTAATGTTGTCTATTCTAATGTAAGTATAGCAACCCCTTTGGGTTTCAATTTTCACAGAACATGGTTTTCTATACTTTCAATTTCAGTCCATGTGCTCCTTTAAGGAATGAATGATTTTCTTAGAGGCAGCATATAGTTGGGTCTTATTCTTGTAATCATTCAGCCACTCTATGTTTTCTGATTGGAGGATGTAATCTCTTTATATTTAAAAGTAATTGCTGATAGATATGGATATGGACTTACTATTGGCATTCTCTTAATTCTTTTCTGCCTTTTTATAATACATCTGTTCCTTCTTTTCCTTGTCTCTTCCATTTTAATTTGAGGATTTCCTATAATAGTCTGTATTGATTCTTTTCCTGTTATCTATTACATGTTTGTTTGTTTTGTTAAGATTTTATTTATTTATTTGAGAGAGAGAGAGAGCACAGAGGGAGAGGGAGAAGCAGACTCCCCACTGAGCAGAGAGCCCAGTGTAGAGCTTGATCCCAGGACCCTGAGATCATGACCCAACCTGAAGGCAGACACTTAACTACTGAGCCACCCAGGCATCGCCTATTATACATTTTTACTTTGTGGTTACCATGAGTCTTATATGACATCTTATATTTATAACAGTCCACTGTAACCTATAACAACTTAATTTCAAATGAAGACCAGAGCTCTATATATTTATTCTCCCCTGCCACGATGTTTTTGATGTCACAAGTTGTATCTTTTTATCTTGTATAGCCATTAATAAATTTTTGTATAGATTTTTGAATACTTTTGTCTTTTAATCTTCACAGTATGTGATTTACCCACCACCATCACATCATTAAAATATTCTGACATTAGCTACATATTTACATTTACCAATGAGATTATACTTTCATGTTTTCCAGTTAATCTTTAGTGTCCTTTTGTTTTAGCTTGAACAAGTCTCTTTAACACTTCTTGCAAGGCTAAACTAGTGTTGATGAACTCCCTTAGCTTTTGCAGATGTGTAAAACTCAATTTCTCTTTCAGTTCAGAAGGACAACTTTGGTGGGTAGTTATTTCTGGTTGGCAACTTTTGTTTTCTTTTAGCACACCAAATATATCATGCCACTCCCTGCCTGCTTGCCAAGTTTCTGCTAAAAATCCACTGCTGAAAATCCATGGAGGTTACCGTATACATAACAAGGTGATTTTCTCTTGCTGCTTTAAAAATTCTCTTCTTGGGATGCCAGGGTGGCTCAGTTGGTTAAGCGTCTGTCTGCCTTTGGCTCAGGTCATAATCCCAGGCTCCTGGAATCAAGTCCCACATTGGGCTCCTTGCTCAGCAGCGAGCCTGCTTCTCCCTCTGCCTGCCATTCCCCCTGCCTGTACTTTCTCTCTCTCTCTAATAAATAAATAAATAAAATCTTTAAAAAAATTATCTTCTTTAACTTTTCATGATTTCATCATGTTTCTTGGTGTGGGTCTCTTGAATTCATCTTATTTATAACTCTGTGGACTTCTTGGATCTAGATGTCCATTTCTTTCCCCAGATTAGGTAAGTTTTCAGCCATTATTTCTTCAATAATCTTTCTGCTCCTTTCTGTCTCTCTTCTGGAAAACTACAATGCAAATATTCATCCACTTGATGGTATCCTTTAAATCCCTTAAGGTATCTCCAGTCTTTTCCAATTTTTTTCTCTTTTTGTTCTTCTGTTTGGATGAATTTCACTGCTTATTCTTTGAGTTCACTGATCTTTTCTTCCAGCCAATCTAGTTTTTTAAATTTTTCTGTTGTTACTGTATTCTTTTCAGGTCTGTGGTTTTTGTTTGGTATATTCTTTTATTTTTCTTCTCCTAAAATTCTCACTTTGTTCATGCATTATTCTCCTGACCATGGTAAACATCTTTATGACTCTTATTTTGCACACTTTATCAGACAAATCACTTATCTCCATTTATTAAGGTCTGCTTCTGGAGTTTTTCCTTGTTCTTTTTTGGGAACGTATTCCTGTTTCTTCATTATCCTTGATTCTCTGTTTTGGTTTCTATGCATTAGTTAAAACAGCCATCTCTTCCAGTCTTTATAAAGTGGTCTTGTGTAGGAGATGAACCTTATTGTTCAGCCTGCCTTGAGCTCTTAGTTGTCTCCCAAATCTTTGCAGAAGTCAAAGCTGCCTTCTTTGTTCTTAGTAGCTCCCAGTAGTTATGGGTGTCAACACCGGTCGGTGTGCAAAAGGGTAGGATCTCAGTCAGCACTTAGATATAGGCTGACAGAAAGCTGAACCCTTAGCAGCTTTTAAAGTATGCAAGCATACTTCTTTCAGGAAAAGACTGGGAGCTGGGCATTTTTCTCTGCTCCCTCTGCTCTGAGTCCTCAGGGGATAGCCAGCTAAGACCTGCTTCCTTGTTTGCTACAGACCTATGGGATCCATAAACCACAAGTCACCCTAGCCATCAGAGCCAGGAGATCAAGAGATGTACCCTCTGAGAGACACTGAAGACCTACAGTGTGCACAGAGATGTTATCTGATGACCTCCCTGATCTCTGGGGAGGATGGCAGTCAGAATCTAGGTATGTGATAAATTAGAAGCCTGATCCTCACTCAGCAGCAGCTTTTAAAGTACACAAATAAGCAGGTTTCAGGAAAAGACTGGAAGATGGGTGTTATATACTCTTTCTGTGCTGAGCTCTGGAAGGAAAACCACATCAAGTCCAAGCCAGGTTAAGAACTATTTCTTTGTTTGCTATAGTCTTGTGGGTCTTGTGGACACAAGCCCTGTTTCAGAGCTAGGTGTTTTGGGGGCTCATCTCTTCAGTGAAAGTCTTAAAAGTTGGGATGCTAGTTGTTGGATTCAAACTCTGCTCCTCATAGAAAAGTAGGGAGTTATGAGTTCCCTAACTATTGTATGCCACCATGCCAGGGGTAGGATTTATGGACAGAGTGTATATTATTTTTCCCTACCCTTTTCAATGTGCGTACTTTCTAATTCATCCAATGTATAGCAGTCACTCAATTTCTGGAATTTTTTTCAAGAGGAACTGTTTCATGTGGAGGTATAGATTTGGTATCTTCATGGGGAAAGTGAGTTCAAGAGGTTCTTATATTGCCATTTTAGATTAGAGCCTTTAAATTGAATCTTTGCAATATAGTCAGCAAAGTTGTTTAGAGATAAAATTCAAAACACCAATGAAGAAAAAAAATTCACTAAGCAAGTTAAGATATTCTAATTATCGTTTATATAAAAATACTGATTGGTAACCTATCCGTAAAGATTCCTGGCATCAATTCAACAGGACTAAGCATTTCTACAAAAGCAATATGAAGTGAAAAAGAATAAAGATTCAAAAATATTCCAACATTTCCAGAAAAAAAGCTCATTGAAATATTTTTCATAACCTATATAAGTAAAGAAAAAATAATTTAAATAAATATCGTATAATATTTTTAAGTTTTGCTTTCTGTTAGATATAATAGACATTGTGAAAAATAACCTAATGATAAGAATGGAGAAATATGGCTTTACTATTAAAAACCTACTTAAATATAGGATCAATTTTGCATTGACTTTTATTAGTTATAACTTAAACAGAATGAAGCCATGAGTCAAAAAGATAAAAATTTAAAAAACAACAACAAAAAGTAAGTCCAAAGAGATTGACTAATATTTCTATATGGGGCAATGCCAGGGTAAAAGGACAATGTTTTCCAACCTTGAAATGCCTACAGCTACTAATATTTCTATATGGGGCAATGCCAGGGTAAAAGGACAATGTTTTCCAACCTTGAAATGCCTACAGCTACTTAACTTGATCCTTACTAGTGAGCCATTATCAGGTTAAAAACAAACAAACAAAAGCAACAAATTCTTCTAATCACTACTTTATTTATTCTAGTTAAGGAAAATCTATTACTTAGACTCATTTTTATTTTTATTTTTTTTGTTTTTCCTTAGCAGCAGTTTATTTCTCAGGTACTCTGTTGTCCTTCTGTGACAAAAGTTGGTGATCTTTTATGGTGAAGATTATCAGGACATCAGTATTCTCAGCATTTTCATAAGAGTTCACTTCAACAAACCAAATATTTAATGCAAAACTTTCTTTGATCATTATTAGACAGCTAGCTAAGAGATTTTCCTCTCTAAACGCATGATGCTCTAAATGCTTTCATTACAAAGTAGCCTATGCATCAAAATACGTTATCTTTTTCCTTGCTTCAGAAGGAGGTCAACAAACTGCCATCATGGGGAATCTTTTTTTTTTCTTAGTCAGTTTAGCAAAGTTGGCTCCTATTGTCAACAGTCTTCCAGTCTGAATGCCTGAGATAGACAATCACATCAAATTAATTTTTAATATTTAAACACATTAACTCTAAAGGAATGATCATAAAACAGACATCCCTTATTTAGTTATAATTTAGAAACCACAAGAAAACAATCATTTGCATATTGCTGGAGCTGCTAAGATCATCAACAAAAACTTTATGTCCTCAACTTCTTTGAATGTTACTTTCATCTTACTCCTCCCCCTGAGGATTTCCTGCCAGTGACCTTAAACTGCAGCTGCCCTCCCTTCCCTCCTTTCCACCCAAAGGACATGGAGGGCCAGGAAAAGAAAGCCATGAAGGCTTCCAGTTCCCTTATACTCCAGCTGTGAAGCATAGAAGGGGGGAAACAGTCCATCCCTATCCAGAGGCAGGCACCTTCAGGGCTGTACCACACAACATTTGGAGGCTTGGGCTTTAGGCTACCATTCTTGGTGATTTCAATGGCTACCAGGCTTCCAATACCTCAACCTCCCCAATCCATGAAGTCCTCTTCCGCCTCACTTTAGCCATTCATCTGCCCCATTCATTCTCTAAGTCTTGAAGTTACAAACTGTTTTCTTCCACTAATTCAATTCTGAACACCCATCATTCTTACCTGTCTAATTTATTACCTCTCGTATCAGCACTTTAAAAGTGTTTGACCAACCTCTTCCCAATCTAGAATAGGCTGGTGCTACCCCCTCTCAACTCTTTGTACTCAACACCTTGCCTATTCTTATTTCTGACCTTAACTGGCCTAGATTTCATGGTCCTATATTACAATCTCTACATGGAACTTTTATTGACTACTTTCTTTGTACTCACTGGACAGCTTCAAGCTCTGCCTGTTCCACATTTGCAGCCCCACAGTTCAATTCATATTGATAGGTTGATCTCAAACTCAAAATGACAACTCCCAATAGAACTGTATCTTGCCAGACAATCCTAATGCACATCCCTTGTCCACTGACTCCCGCACTACAGGACTATGTCATCTACTCTCTATCCTCATTCCTCCAATTCCATCACCTTGTCATTACTCTCAGCTAATGAAGATATTTTCCATTTCACTGACAAAATGAAGTGATCAGAAAGAACTTGAGATCTCACTGCCACATATAGCTCCTGCAACCTGCATCTGAGGAAACTCTGCCCTCCCATCTGTTCACAGATGACTGTCTATGCTCCTGACCCAGCATACCCCTCCATTTGCACACTCCTGTCACTAAATCAGACCAATAGTTATCTTCTCTCCCCTACTGAGGATTTTTCTCCCCTACTGATGGGAAAACATCAATATAAAACATGTGCTATAATACCCACCCATAAAAAAAAAAAAAAAACAGAAACACACCTCGATCTCCACATTCCTTCTAGTTAACGAGTTCTCTACACCTCTTAAAGCAAAACTCCACAAAAGAATTTTCTATTCATGCTGTCCTCAGCTTCCCTTTTTCCACTCTCTCTTAAACCCACAGTAGTCTGGGCTTAGCCCAACCATACCACCGAGAAAGCCCTATATTCCTTGCCCTCTCACAGTGCAACCCAGCAACGTCCATCACAGTTGGTTGCCCTTTTTCCTTTTCAAAGGCACATCTTCACCTAACTTCCCAGGACACCGCACTCTCTTAGATTTAGTTTTTCCCATAGCACCCTCTTCCTCTGGGCTCCAACCACTGCAAAGTGCCTAAGGCTCAGGACTCACAGATACTCCTTTCAATCTGCATTTGATCTCCCTGAAAACTGACCCTGCTGATGCTTTAAAACCATCTGGACATGGGAGCCTACATCTACCACCAGCACTGTCACTGAGGTTCAGACCCATATCTTATTCAGATATATAAGGTACAAATGAACATGGTCAAAGCCTCATGATTTCTTTCATCAATGTCTTATAATTTTCAGTATAGAGCCTCTTTCATCTCTTTGGTTAAATTTATCCCTAACTATTTTATTATTTTTGATGCTATTGTAAATGAGATTTAATTTATTTTTCTGTTAATCTGTTGCTAGGGTACATACAGACACCTACTGATTTTTGTATGTTCATTTCATATTCTGCAACTTTACTGAATTCATTGATTAGATCTAACAGTTTTTCAATGGAGTCTTTAGGATTTTCTATATATAGAATCATGATGAAAAAATTGCAGACAACACAAATATATGGGAAGATAGCCAATGTTCATGGATTAGAAGAATTAGTTAAGATATCCACCACTACCCAAAGACATCTATAGATTCAATGCAATCCCTATCAAGATTCCAATGGCATTTTCACTGAAACAGAAAAAGCAATCTTAAAATGTATATGGAACCACAAAAACCCCAAATAGACGAAGCAATCCTGAGAAACTACAACGAAGTGGAAAATATCATACATGCTGATTTCCAGCTATATGATAAAGCTGTAGCAATCAAAACAGTATGGTATTGGCATAAAAACAGACATATAGACGAATGGAACAGAATACAAAGCCCAAAATATACCCATGTATACAGAGTCAAATAAAATTTGACAAGGCTGCCAAGAATACAAGTAGAGAAAAGACAGTCTCTTCAATAAATGGTGCTGGGAAAATTGGATATTTACATGTAAAAGAATGAAACTAGACTCCTATTCTTATATGACTCATAAAAATTAACTCAAAGCAGATTAAAAACTTAATCCATAAAACCACAAAACTAGAAGAAAATATAGGGAAAAAGCTCCTTGACGTGGGTCTTGGCAATACTTTTTGGATGACACTTAAACCACAGGAATAAAATGAACAAGTGGGACTACAATCAACTAAAAGCTTCTGCACAGCAAAAGAAATAATCAACAAAATGAAAAGGCAGCCTACAGAGTAAGAGAAAATATTTCCAAATCACATACTTGATAAGGAGTTAATATATAAGTACAATATATAAAGAATTTATACAACTCAATTAGCAAAAAAAACC